>NC_044281.2:62193972-62255000 GCF_004027225.2 Strigops habroptila
AAAGAGAAGGCTGCGTGGAGACCTCATACCAGCCTTCCAGTATCTGAAGGGGGCCTATAAGGATGCTGGAGAGGGACTCTTTGTTAGGGACTGTAGTGGTAGGACAAGGGGTAATGGGTTCAAGCTTAAACAGGGAAGTTTAGGTTAGATATAAGGAAGAAGTTCTTTACTGTGAGGGTGGTGAGGCACTGGAATGGGTTGCCCAAGGAAGTTGTGGATGCACCATCCCTGGCAGTGTTCAAGGCCAGGTTGGATGGAGTCCTGGGTGACAGGGTTTAGTGCGAGGTGGAACTAGATGATCTTAAGGTCCTTTCCAACCCTAACTATCATGATCTATGATTCTTGAGTGACTTGAGCTACCATGAACCAGCCATCAGGAATCCACAGTCATGGGAGCTTTGGGGGCCATACCCCACTGAGCAGGGTACAGTGAAGAAGCTGGGAGGATACACAAGTAATCCTTCTTTTTCATAGACACCTGAAGACTTGCTACCCAAGACTTTGAATCCAGGCTTTTCCAATTTCATCTCAACATCCTGAACTGACATTGTAATATACAGATAGCCAGATGTACTGGCTTCTCACCCTGACCCTGTGCAAATAGATGATTTATTAACATGGTTTTGGTGGATTGGCCTCACCCAGGCAGCCAAACTCCCACCCAGTTGGCTTGCTCACTCCCCACCCTACCCCATGCATTCCCCCCTCCAGTGGAATGGGGGAGAAATAGAAGAAAAGAGCAAGTTCTTGGGTTAAGACAGGGAAATTATCCACCAATTACTGTTGTAGGTAGAACAGACTCAACTTCGGGGAATTTAACTGAATTTATTGCCAATTAAAATATTTGAGTATTGATTTGGGTATTGAGAAACAAAAACTGGGGGGAAAAAAAAAAACCAAACCACAAAACCAAACAAATGTCAAAACACTTAGGGAAAACACCTTTCTGTCCCCCTTTCCCAGGCTCAACTACGCTCCAAGCTTGTATCACTGCAGTTTACACTCAGTCCATTCAGCAAGGCCATGAGCATGCAAAGGCAGGAGGGGACAGGGAGCTACAGCCAGTACATGATTCTGACACATCTTCCTTCTCATACTTCCACCCCGGGTCCTGAGTCCTCCATGGGCTGCAGGGAGTATCTGCTCTGCCATGAAGCACCTCCACGTTCTCCTCTCAGTTTGGTGTTATCTATCTCTGCTGTTTGGCACTTTTTGTTCCTTCCTCCTCTCTTTCCTCTCCATTTTTGACCTTCCTTAAACATGTTTTCACAGAGGTGCCACCACCTTAGCTTATAGGCTTCATCTGTGTCCTGTGGTGGGTCCACTGTTGGAGTCAGCTTGAAATATCTATCTGGCACAGGGCAGCCCCTGCAGCCTCCCACTGCCAATACCTTGCCGCCTACACCCACTATAATGGCCCAGTAACAGTATCTGCTATGCAGATCAAGTAGGAACAGTCTTGACTAGATGGTCATTGTAGGTCCCTTCCAACTGAAATATTCCATTCTCTTCTATTCATAACACTGTCTTCCTGCAAAGCCTTCCCACAGTCAGGAACCCCACACTGCAACAGTTCTAAACCAAACAGATTTTATTTCTGGTTTCTGTCTGTGGATTCATTATGAAGACAGCAGAGTATTTCTTTGCTGCTCCATAACAGGTTCAATAGCTTCTAACCTGTCTGTTAAATCGCTTACTTGTGTCTGCAATTGCAGTAGCAGTGCATGTTTATGCATTTTTTACATAAAGAATATAAATGCATTTATTTCTGCCTATCTGTATCACAAGGAAAGCATCTCAGGTTCAGGTGTGTAACTGTCTTCCCCTACAAACTTGCTGGAGAAGCTCAGATTCTAGAGAATGACTTTCTGCAGGTGAAAAGGTCTCCATGTAATGCTAATCCCTGGAAGACATCTCTGCCAGTCAGCCTGCACTATCAGCTCCCGAAAGAAGCCAGAATGTCTTTAGGAAGAAGTATTCTCTGTGTCTTTATGGAACGTGAGAAATTTAAACAAGGAAGTCTAGGCACTGTGAGCATTGTTCAGGATCTGGAATTAAATAGCACAGTATTTGCCAGTGATCTTGCAATCACCCTTTGTCACAGTCCATTTAGATCTCTCAAACTTTATTTAAATAATTCTTTTGTGCATAAGTGCATGGATTAAGAATTACAGGTTATAAATTATGAAACCTTATAACTGGAATAAGTGAATAAGTGAATTCACATGATAGGCCAGTCTGAGCAAAGGGGATTGAGCCCTGCCATGTTTGTTTGTTGTATTTCTTAACAGGCTCACGAAATAATGTTTATTTCACAGAGTACATTGTCCTGTAAATTTGAGAGATCCAGATGGACCATGACACCCTTAACATGAGACAGAAGTTAAAGTAGGAATAAATAAAGGACTCACGCAATCCAAATATTGGCATTGCAGCTATTATTTCTGTACAACTGTCACTGAACCGAAGAGAAACATGACTATCGACCTTGCAGCAGCTCAGCAGACATTTTCCCAACTGGTTGGTTATTTTGTTCTTGCCTCTATCAACTCAGCAGGATGCTGGTAAAGGACCATGTTTTGGGTCTGGCTCTTAAGAAAAATCTTAGTCTTATTTGCATCTTTCTGAAGAGGATCTCAGTTTAGGAACATATTTGTCTCCTAAAGCACTCAGAAATTTTCTCTGGGATTCTACTTACATTCAAATTTACCCTCTCTCCAGAGGTTTCCTTTGGAGTAGAATGTAAGCAGAGAGTTGTTTTTAACACTCTTTATGAAGTACCAGTACCTTGCTTGAAAATGTGCCCTGGCATGTATAATGGAGGTCACATTCTGTCCAGCAATGCAGCAGAAGTCATCAGTGCCTGTGCTGGCACTGACCCAGTAGGCTTTCATTCTGTCTTAATCAGGGAGCTGATGTTTATGCCTCAGCATCAAACCTTTCTATACTCCCAAAGCAATTTGTATATAAACTTGGTATTGGTGATTGTACAGGAAAGTCTAACAGCTCTTAACTACAAGTAGATGCAATGGTAATTGATCACTTCAGGATGGCAGTAGGTTAAGGGGTGAATGGTCCCAAACTTTGGGATCACATACCTTTTAGATCACATACCTTTAAAGAAATTTGCTGCAAAGCCTGCTTTATTGATGGTTGCATCAGACGCAAACTTCATCCATACTTTATTTGAACTGGATTTGATATCTTCTGGCTTCTCGTAGCCACAGAAGTGACCAATCAGTGGGCTGTATTCCGTTAGGCCATCTCGGATCTCCAGGTAGTCATAAGAACATGCATCGTGCCATTCAATCTGCAATGGGAAAAGGATATGACTGTAGCTCACTAGTATGAGTGCTCTGAGCCAGGCTAGCTACCCAGTTTGACTTTGGCCAGAGATCAGCTTCCAAACAAGCATCCCAAACAACTGGTCACAACTACGTACTTGCCTCATGGCTGCCATTGAGCTCTCCTGCAGTTGAAACTGCATTCAAGCCTGGGCATATCTCTGTTCTAGTGCTATTTTCATGGCTTCCTTCTGGTGACACCCGGTCCCTGACTATCTACAAGCTGCATTTCCATGCGAAGCTGTAAGGAACAGAGCAGAACAACCACAAACAGAAAGGTTCAAGAAACAGCTGTGGGGTCACGGCTAGTGGCCCCACAGTAGTGGGGTCAGCTCTTTCCAGGACAAGCACAGTACATGTACACAAGCCACAAGAGTCTATGGGATAGATGGGATTTATGCAGCAACCCGGATCCTGGTCATTCCTATCTGTGACTTATACATCAGTGGTCAGAAACAGATGACTGGACACCTAGATAAAAGTGTAAGACATTTTATAATCAGTAGGAGAAAACCTTTTCTGAAATCTTCAGAGCCTGTCTGCCATCTGAGAACATGATGTTTCTTTGGAGATTCACAGACACCTGCAATCTGCCAAGCCTTAGCAACACCAAGAGTTTTTTGCCTGGATTGTGACCATAAGTAACAGTTTTTGAAAAATAATCATACTTAAAACTTGGCTTCAAGACCTCTGAGCAGACTTCTGGTGAGAAGAAATTATGTTCAGAAGTATTCAAAAGAATTAAAAAAAATTTATTTCTTCTTCATTTTAAAGCATCTACAGAGGCAAAATAATATCTACAATATAATATAAAATTACATTTCTCACCTCAAAGGCTTGGAATGTGATTCCTATGTGAAAACCCTCAGAAACTGTGATCTTCCAGATGCACTCTTTGGAAGGTCTGTAGTCATCTGGGTAATTGGGCGATTGGATCTGGCCTGCATCTTTGTGAATTTCTCCACCACAAATAGCTTCATAAAAAACAAATAGCAAAACCACAAGATTGCAGGTTTTTCATTAGGTGAAGCCTGCTCCATACATCGTCCTCTTCCTTATTCAAATCTGTATCATTACTCTGTTACACAAAGGCGGCATTCAGGTCATGGAAGTTTTTCCAAATCTAACATTTTGTCTTAGTGACAGTGTCTCCTGTCTTGCTGTGCCAAGGAGGACAACCTCCGTGGAAGGTGAACTCACTGGGATAGAGAATTTTTATGAATTTGCGCGTTTCATATTCCTGGTCACCTTCATAACTGCTTAAAACCCGGTACCAGCAATAAGGACCAAGAAAAATTGGCAAAAACCCCAAACAAAACCCAGTTGCAAATCTGATCCAGCCACAAGATGGCAATAATGCAGAGAGGTTGTGGACAAAAATTGATAAAAGTTAAACATTTAAGGACAATGCCTCCTGAAAATAGAAGTTACCCTTGTTGCCAAGACACAGAAGTCACAACAGTGGAAAGAAACAAGCCATTGCCAGAGTTTGCTCTGGAGGTCAGTAGGGATTAAGAAAGATTTTTGGAAATGCTCCAATTTCAGCAAATAAACAATGGAGAGAGGTGCTGATAATCTCACTACCTGCTGCTCTGACATGAGGAGGCTGAGTTAAGAAAAGAATTATGCAATGGACTGTCACTGTTTCTGTGGTACGAGCTGGCTTCCACCAGTCATACTCTGTGCTTGCTCTCAGGCTTAGCTGTAGATTTCATACCTTTCCAATTGGAAGTTTCTTGTGGGAAAGGGTTACATAAAAAGCCAGAGTCTTGAAGAGTTAGGAAAATATGAAGAGTTGGAGGAAAGTTTGACTGCTAGGTGCACATTCTGCTTTCATTTGATCTCCTCAAAAGTCAAGTGAAGCAAGTGTAGCTCATATTTACTAAGCCTTTAGGGGTCATTTATTAATTAACAGGAAATACAGAAAATTGTCAAGAGAAAAGAAAGCTTGCATAGTGACTTTTGCATGTAGCCAAGGTAATATTTTTTTTCTTTCAATACCATTTAACAATATGAAGCACAATGCCATATTAACATGCATGATGAAGAACAGAGAAGTTGCTTCCCCAAAGCATTCCTCACCTTGCTTTTTTTTTTCTTTTTCTTCTAAAGTTGGAGCAGGTATCACTGGGGAATAACCCACTGTAAGAATTAATCTGACAAGCCCACCAACACAATAACCCAAAATAAATCAGTCTATTAGAGACACGCTAGTTTGATCACTTCTAATTCCAACAAACTACCATAAAAGGGATGTTACAAACCACATGGTTCAGGCAACAGCTGCTTCTCAGGAGAGATGTAAAAAACCCCATAATCAGGCAAGCTACTTCTGTCTCTGGGGCAACAATTCCTGTAGAAACCAGATATGTCTCCTGTGAAACACATTTGTTAGCCCCACACTGTTGTGAAATCCTCATATGCTTTACTTGCACTTCTCCAACAGTCCCATGTTTTCTTTGCTTCCTTCTGTTAGTATCATTATTCATGAGTATATTGGGCACTGGGCTTCCAGTGTCATGCTTGTTCCTGTGGCTGCAGAAAGAAGATGATGCAATGTTGATACCAAATGGTGACCCTCAATACTGTGGACAACACTGGTACTTCTAAGAAAATGCCTGTTGCCCAGAGAATCATAAAGGCTTTTAATACATTTTAGAGCCAATATTGCACAAAAATAAGCATATATGGAGAAGGGATGTTACTGATTTGTTACTGACTTTGGTAGTATTGCTCCGCTGAAGTGGTTTCAGCATCCCGTGCCATGCAAGTTTCCAAAGTACCTGACCTGCTAAAGTATCTGACATGCTAATTTCTAATCTTCTGTAAGTAAAACATACAAGAGAGAAGCCAAAGAACAATCTTTGCATTTGAGAAAAAACAAAGCAAAACCAGAAAGACTAAAAAAATAATGAAAAAAAAAACCCACACAAAACCCGCAACAAAATAAGCTGCGGTAAGTGATACAAAATGCATGATCCAAACCAGAATTTTGCCTACTAAATTACTGGAAGAAATCCTGCTACTCCCAGCACTGCTGCTCGCAGGGGCTGGTTATGGCAAACAGAATGTGGTGTAGGAACAGAAGCTATAGCTCCATGCTGCCATCCTGTTGTCCCCCCAAAAAATGTGATGATCTCATTGGAAGATCCATGCCTTGTCTGCTGAAGCAGCCTGCAAAATCTGCCAATATCCATAAAGACAAGAGTGAGAGCTGCATCTAACCATGTGGTGACACAGAACTCCTGCTGATCCCATAACCCCCTGCATCCTGTTCTGTCTGCTCCGTGCAATGCAACAGACTTCTAGCTAAGGGCTGTACCTTCATAGACCACAAAGAAGCCTTTGCCCAGGATGTTACTGCTGCTCCGAAACTCGATCCACAGCCTGCTGTCCGTGGAAATCATTGGTTCAGGGATCTTGTCACCACAAAATCTACCTAGAAGGCAGGAAAGAGATGATCAAGATCTCCTGGCTGACAGGCAGCACAGCATAGCAGGCACCTGTGGCTCCAGGAAGCAAAGAGGCTGTGGTTAAAGGAGCTGTGCTTGTGTAAAACACCCTTTCATTCCCACCACTTGTGCTTTTAAATGAGTTTCTGTTCCCATCCCCCCCCACAATTAATTCATGTCCTCTTCAATTATTAATTTAATAAAAGTTTTCTTCAGCTGTCAGCAGAATCCAGTAGTCATAGATGCAGTCTCTATTGCTCTGGTAAATTCAAAAGAGCTCTTTTTTTGACCACAAAATTGGGCAAATGAGCTGCAAGGGTGGGAAACCATCCCTTGTCCTTCTAGAGATGTGGCATTAAGAAACGTCTTTTCCATCTGTTAGACCTTGGAAGTTCCTTCAGCATTTTGCACCTAAGAGAAAATTGTCCAAGTCAAACCAAAGGCAAGATGTGGCCATGCTGATGAGAAAACACTGTCCTCTGCTCTCACCTCTTCCCAGTTAAGCCTCTGCAGTCATTCAAACTCTTTCAAGAGAGACCAAGAGCCCTTTTGCTCCATGATTCACCCAGATCTGAGCTCTCTGGCAGGCACCAGCACTGGTAAATACCCAAATCCTGCTAACAAGAATGAGTCCTGAAAAAGAACAGCTGCAGATGTCCCAAACAACCTTAACAACCCTGATTTGCTGCTCCTCTACCTGTTTATCCTGGGTTCAGCTGTAACAGTTCCAGACAGAAGCTCCTCACAGAAGCCGAGCAAGAACCAAGTATGCAATGAGAGGACTCAGTGCAAACGTGGTGCTTCACTTCAGGTGACACCAGCACGGCTATATACTGAATTCAACACGGCCTTGGCACCTTGTCCAACTGAATCACCAGTGGGAATTTGACAGAGGCAGAGAGCAGCTTGCCAGGTTGAATTCAGTCAGGACAGCAGTGATAGGGATCCTGGCATTGCAACACCAGGCAAAGGCTTACCTCCACTGGGCTAAAACCCTGGTTAATGCCTTACCTGCAAGATAGCGCCTTAGTTCCCATTAGCAGGCTGCACTGGTATTTCCCTACGCTGAATAAGGTGTCAGATAATTCAAGGCTTGTTGGCTGACAGGTCACAAAGGCTATGACCTTCAAGCATGCAAGAGCTATCCCTCAGTGGCAGGCCACACATGAGTTGCAAAACTTTGTTTCTCTTCAACAGCAGTTTCACCACCAACTTTTTTCTCTTATGGAGTCAGCCATCCAAATATTACCTTGGATCCTAGCTTTACTTGGCTACTCAGTTATAAGCCCCTATATCCCCAAGCTGCCCAGCGCTGTTGGGGCAGAGTGACAGCCCTGCAGTGTACCAATACCATCTCCCAATCTCCACTCCCAAAGGGCATACTAACAAAAAACATCAGCACTGCAAAGCTCCTTCTTCTAGGGTCACTGAGCAACTGCCTCCTGGATTTAGACTTGGAGTTTAACAAGGGTGACAAGGAGAGGAAACACAGATGAGGAACGAGAATGAGCAAACTCCTCAGAGTGTGATAAAGGGCCCATTCATAAAAAATTATACACCATTTAAAGGCTGGGTTTTCACACACTTCTCTGGGAAAACATGCAGTGCACATGTATTTTTTTCTCCGCGCAAGAAGCCCGTGCTTTCACAATTCAAACTAATCCCCTCCCCACCCCCTGCTGAATTGCCATCTGTTTGCCTCTTCCGAGCTAATTTCATGGGCTCAGCCCCTTGCGGGAGCTGTGGCCACTCATGCAGTGTCTCCTTCCAGATGGAAACACTCGCAGGTCCACCTGCACTGGGGGACGGGGAGGTGCTTGGCTTCTGAAATACCTTTAAATTACTCAGCAGAAAAAATAAATAATGAGCTAAGTCGCAGCTGCTGGAGCAATGTTACCTGACGCATGTACAGCAGAAAACAGCAATACATGCTGCCAACCCCAAAACAGGCAGGAAGCAGTAAAACCGGCTTCCAACTCTGCACTGAAACTCAGGCCCATGGAAACTTCCAGAAAGCAGCATGACTTCAGCCTTAGCACCTCACCTGGTACCAGGGCTGGGATGCCCAGTGGCGCCAAGGAGAGCACCCAGACCTTCGTAAGCCTACTGACCCCACACTGACTAGCCCACTCCTGTGCTGCAGCATGGAGCATAGCACCTCTAACACAACTGGTGATGCTACACAACCTGATCACTTACTTCCTTTCAGGCGGAAGTGACTGTTTGCAGTGCACCATTTTACATTTGAGAGCAGGAGTGGAGCAGAGCCCTTGCACAGTTTGACATTCTAGGCATGGTCTAGCAAGTTCCCTGTTAGAAGTACAGAGGCTCAAAGCACAGACTACTTGTGTATTTGTAAACACAATACTTGAGAAATAATGGCAGGAGCTTGGGCCAGGAGCTGCATGGCTGCTTCATTCTGACTGCCTGGCAGTTCTACCCTGGTCTTAGGAAAAAGCAGCAATAAAACTCCAGAGACCACATTTTTAGTCCCAGCCCTCTCTGCCTCTCTTCTCAAGCTGCAAAAGGAAGGAACAAAGTCTCTGCTACCAAAGGGCTTGGAGCAGGGATCATTTGATGTGAATACAGCACACTGACATCTCTGGATGGAGACATTAATGAATGGCCAGTACACTGGCTCAACGGAAGCTCCTTCCAGGTAAAGAAAGGTTTGTTTCTGTTTGTTTTCCCCACCTACCACCCTAAGCATCAAGAAGAACACAGAAAATGCAATTAAAATGGAGCAACTACTCACCCAGTAACGGAGCCTTCCTCCAGTAGCCATCACGCACCTCCACATAATCATACCAGCAAAGGCGACTTTTAAATAGGTCCATTGATGTGAAGTTTAACATAATCTGAAAGGAGAGAGCACACGCTTCTGTGGGAAGGGAGCTACTTTCAAGGGAAGACCCTACAGATTATGTGCTTGACCTCTGCTACAGTGCTGCCTAAGTGAGTACACAGAAAAAGACAGTTGGACAGTTTGCTGATTTTTTAATCAGCTTTCCTGAAAAAAAAAAAATGCTTCTCGAAGTATTTTAATGAAGCCATGAAAGTATATGACAGCAGACAGAACTCACTATCCGTTCTGTAATTCACAGTCACTGCTCCTCAGTTACTAAAATGACTAGAAAAGCCCAATTTGTTGGGTTTTGGTTTTGCTTTGGGTTTTCAGGGGTTTTTTTTTCATAAAAAATTGAATCACTGGTTTTGTTTAATGTGAACATCGTAGAGAAGCACATTGACCCAAAACGCAGATGTTTGGGGTCTCTACGCTTACAAAAATGACACTTGTAAGAAATAGCTGATTTTGCTGACAAGTTTCCACATTCTGACAATTACACCCACACCATCATTATGATGCAATTGTATTTGGTGGCTTTACTGAGCAGAGCTTAGCATTAAAATTTTATCCCTTTGGTCTCCTTCCTCTGTAACATGGATTACAGGCCTCTCTATGGGCTTACGGAAGTCATTGAGGGGGTGTGCTTCTGGCATTTTTCCTTGCAAGATTTGATGAATGTATTAACTTACATCTATAATCTGCCACAGAAACATCATTAGATTAAAATAAAAGCCCTGGCCGGATGTGCAGAGTGCAGTCTGTAACTATGTCGCTTTTGTTCACACTTTTGCAGTTTTCTGACTTAGGACAGCAAGTTTTTCTATGGTGTTTCTATGCAAATGAATACTACAAGCCCAATATCTGTTCTAAGCTAATGTCTCAGTGCTATGCTGCTACTTTGTACCAAGTGCTGCATTTGATTAAACAGATAAGTTGAAGCATTTAATCTTTTAATCTGAACTTGTTTTTTTTGTTGTTGATTTTTGTTGGGTTTTTTTTGTCAGTGGTTCAGTATTTAGATGCTGGGTCCTATCCAATACAACTCTTCTGAAGAAGCTGAGAGACAAAGGCTGAGAGACAAAGGGAGAATTTACGGTAACATTTACACTGCAAAACTCCCAGTGCCATAGTCTCAAGACCTGGGCAGTTATTGGCACCTCTGCCCCTGGTGAAGCTCTCCCTGCAGCGAATGGCAGGAGCTCAGCAGCGCATGGGACTGGGCTTGCGGATGACAGAACCGTGCCCCAGAGCAAAACATCTGCTGCAAAATGAGTGAGCTCTGCTCTTCTTTGTTCAAGTCTGAGTCTTAAGAGCGTCTCGAGGGTGGTCCTCAGCAAAGCCACTCTGCCGAGGAGCTCCCAAGCCAGGCTGTGCATTCTTGCAGGCTGGTACAGCATGAAAGGCCTGAAGGGCTGGCATTAGTGGATTAAGGAAAGATTTCATTTCCACAGGAAGATCAATAAAACAAAAGGTGCTGGGAAGAAAGTGGACAGGGTGGATGACTGATGCGCAGCGGGGCTCAGTGTTTCAAGGCAGGGAGCAGGAGTCCCCTGACAGGAACATTACGCCTGTGTGACAGGGGCAGGCCACTGATGTCAGTCACAGCTCCTCAGGCTCTCTTCAAGCCCCCAGCTTGCTGGCACATTTTACCCAACTCATCTGACTGTCACCTGGCTTTGAAAGGTGGGTGACAGGCAACGTCCATGCGGGGCTCAACCTCAAATCAAGAGGAAGGATCAGAGATCAACATGCAGCCCAGACCTGTGAGGGGGCTGCACTCCAGCAGTACCTCTTCTCTCCTCAGGACCATGTATTCCTGACCCCATCTCTGGGAGGACAGCAGTGGTGCTCAGGAGCCTTTCCAGTCTCCAACCCTACACTCCAGGCACGTTGGAGATCTTTTGGCAGTTGCTAGTGCTGTCGTCACAGGCAAAACCACATGCCAGGGAAGCACACAGTACACCTTGTGCTGGTGTGGCACCTACCTTCTCCCCTGGGGTCACCGAGATCCTCCAGACACAGTGGGAATAGGACGGGTAGCTATTCGGAAAGCCAGGGGCTGAGAAATTCCCTGTTGAGTCCTGCAAAGTCTCTCCACAAGCTGCAGGAAGAAGAAAAAAAACCCAGCAATGAGGAGTGACTCTCTGAAAGATGTCAGGGGCTACCGAAATGTTTGCACATGGTTGTGTGCAGGTTGGTGGCTGGTGCTCCAAGGATGTTCATTCATGGTACTGGCAAAGGTCATTGACCAAATGAGATCTTGCCAAAGGGGTAATGTGAAATTTGTCAGAATTCTTAGGATAGAAGATGATCAGTGCAAGGACACAGGTATAGCAGCTTTTAAAGAGGCACCTTTCTTCCTTCTCCTTCCTTCCACATGCCAGCACTCAGTAGTTTTCAACCCTACTGAGGAATATCTTATCCACTAATCAAATGCAAAACATCAACCCCACCCCACCTTGCAACCCCAAGACTGCTGCCAGCAAATCAGTTTTCCCTTCACTACAAGCTGCTCAATGAGGTTCTCCTTAGTTACCATTGTTAAGTGTCTTTCTGGAGGGTTAAAATATCCTAACAAAAGCAGGGCAAGCCCCACTGCCCTCATGCTTCATCTGTTCAGCACCTACCCTTCTGTCACACTGTGCAGGATAAAACGTAAGCACTGCAGCTCACTCTGCTCTCCACCTTCCTGTTTTTGTGGCCTGCTGCAGTTGATGAAATGTAGATCCCAGAGTGACTTTTGGAAAGCAAGTAATATGCACACACATATGCTCCTTTAGGGAACCACGGCTTCCAACATCTGGGAAAGCTGTGACTACTGTAGTTCCTGCTCTCCGAGCGAGAAGGACTGAGCTGGAACAGGGAGTGACCATCTACATCTTCAGAGCAGCTGATGAGCTAGATGGGAGGATCATAACTATCAAAGCTTCCATTTCCTTCAGAGTGCTCACTAGACACATGCAAATGCCTATTGCAAGGAGCAGGGGCTTATCTGCTCTCCAGTTGTTTCTCCAATTTCATAACGAGCTGATCTTATAAAGCTGCCCTTGACCTGCAGCTTGGTTTCCTCAGTGACGGTAAGGCAGCTTCCAAAAATCCCATGTTAAGCAGCAGTGCTTTGAAAGATCCGACAAGGCCCTCCCTTTTTCATGGAAATGCCAGAGGATATTCCTCTACTTCATGTTATCACACCCTCACTAATTTTTCAGCCATGATTGATTACGTTTAGATGGGCGGGTCGCAATTTGGAGGTGAAAAGAGACTGGTCCCATTCAAAAAGTTTAATGTCTTCAAAAAAGGAAGAGGGAGTCACCTAGGCCAGGATTTCTTTATTTCCCTGAAGCAGTTTGATCCCCAGCTTGACAGATCAGACTAGATGAACAATAGGTGCAGACATAAAAAAGGGTTTTGCCCAACCAAACAGCTTATAGGGGTGCTCTGGAAGGTGGAGTCACTCCTAGGAACAAGTTGCACATATTTCAAGGCACAGGTCAGCATGGGATCTGGCAAAGTGATTCCTGTCAGGAAAGGTATTTTTAACTACTAGAAAGAAAGCACAACTGAGCAAAATCAGCAGGTAAATGCACACACCTGCCCTAGAGGAATGAAGAAAATAAATGAAAGGTCAAAACTTTACATTGCTCCTTACTTCTCCAGCAGTTTTGAGCACTGAGAACTCCCCCTACATTATGCAACTACAAAGGAGCATTGCACAGCAAGTTTTAGTTTCAATTCTGCAGAAATAGCTAATATCCTCCCACCTCTGCCAAAATATTTGGCAGGTGATGCTGTCTGTATTCATCAAGTGGGCAGAAAGATGCTTGTAAAAAGTGATAACCTGCATGCACCGGAGAAGAAAGAAGGCTGCCATTTGCAGAGTAAGTATACTTGCTTCCTTTCTACCTCTTGCAAAGATGCCTTGCCTTATTATCTTCGCCGAAATCTGTTAGGACAATTTCAGCTCCCAGGATGCTGCTAGGATCCTCAACTATACTGAGGATGCATGCTGCCCATTTAACAGTTAAACATCTCAAAGAAGCTGGGTCCCAGCCATACGTCAATACTTATGCTGAGGACAGCAAACCATTCTTCAGCTGATCCTCTGGCATCACCACTGGTCAATGCATGGTCTGGAGCAGCTACCATCTTAGGATGTCTCTAGGAATGCCATCATCTGGCAAGGTGTCTCAGTAAAGAGAGGATTCCAATCCATAACTCACCAAGATATATAAAGATTCTTTTTCTCTGCTCAAAAATCTTTTTAAAAGATAAAGTTTATTTAGTAGGCTCTACATCACTGGGAACACATACTACATGACTGTAATGACATAGGACAAAGAGGACTACTGCCCTAAGCTGAACCACAGTGAAGGTCTCTAACAGCCCAGACTTAATTCTCTCAAGTGTAGTTACACAGTTCCTGGCAAGACTGTGTAATTATGGAATAGGCACTAATGTATCCACTACCAAACACTACTCTGCAAAACACTGTTTAAGGAGACCTAGTTAACTGTCCAAACCTTGCAGAGGAAACTCTCCAGACAGGCTGGGAGAGGCTAGCCTTTCAGCTCAGAGAGGAAACTGCTTGCACGTGCAGGGAGAAGCACGATAATAATGAGCAATGCGTATCTGTGCGTAGAGCACAATCTCTTGCAGAGCGCACCAAAAAGCAATACAACTGTACTCCAGTTAGTGGCAAAGAAGCCAATAGGTCCAATAACACTAGTGTTTGGTACTTCTGGGATCCAAGAAGCTGAGCCGAGGTGGTTTTTGCCCCTGGTAAAGAGGCTGTTGCACATGTAAGCAGCTAGAAAGGAAAAGAGTTGAAAAGCAAAGCAGGAGAGGTGAACGCTTCAGAAGTCATTTGTAAATGAAGTAGTTGAGTGACAGGCACTTATTGCTTATCAGCTGGTTACTGATACAGTAAATCTTTTTGAAAATGTACAGAGAATTGAAATAAATGATATAATGGAGGACCATTCTCAATTTATAGTTTAACCATTCCTGCAGTTAGGCCTGTTTCCTTTAGCACAGCACAAAACAGCAGGACATGCTGTTTTCAAGTCTTTTGTAGTGACTATACTCATCAAATCCTCAACCATTAAACCATATCAAATCTAGTGTCCTCAACATAAAAAGGACATGGAGCTGTTGGAGCAAGTCCAGAGGAGGGCCACAAGCTTGATAAGAGGGCTGGAGCACCTCCCATATGAAGAAAACTGAAAGTAGGGGCTGTTCAGCCTGGAGAAGAGAAGGCTGCGTGGAGACCTCATACCAGCCTTCCAGTATCTGAAGGGGGTCAATAAGGATGCTGGGGAGGGACTCTTCCTTAGGGACTGTAGTGGTAGAACAAGGGGTAATGGGTTCAAACTTAAACAGGGGAAGTTTAGACTAGATATAAGGAAGAAGTTCTTTACAGTGAGGGTGGTGAAGCACTGGAATGGGTTGCCCAGGGAGGTTGTGGATGCTCCATCCCTGGAGGTGTTCAAGGCGAGGTTGGACAGAGCCTTGGGCCACATGGTTTAGGGCATGGTGTCCCTGCCCATGGCAGGGGAGTTGGAACTAGATGATCTTAAGGTCCTTTCCAACCCTTACTATTCTATGATTCTATGATTTACTACTATGTAGCAGAATGCATTTTGCCTTCCAGAAATTCCTGCGACAAATTTCATTTGGTTTCACCTGGCTTGACACTAACTTTAACCCAGCAGGTATAAGCTTTGTGGAATGAAGAGCAATTTAAAGCAGCAGGGTTTTAGAATGGAAAACCTAAGCCAGCCTTAACTGTAGCAGCCACAAGAGCTCCAGTCTAATGAGTTGGAGAGCCCTGTTTCTTAAAATAGACACAGCAGTCATCCTGGCTCATACCAGTGCATGCTTGTAACTCATCCTCCACCATGTTTGCTCTTTTTTGGGGGATTTTCTCAGGCATTCTCAGATGGAGACTCTTTCTAAAAGGGAAACCGTCTGCCATTCAATTTCTGTATCATGTTGTTGCATTTTACCTAAAAATCCTCAGCTTGACTACTAAACAAAATTTTCCTCAACCTAAAGCCTCATTCAATCCCTGCTTGAACATACAACTGCAGTGCTTTGTTTTTGAACTCCTGTGTTTTGCATTTTGCAGAGGAAGAGAACTTTTCAAGCTACAGATTCAAATGGCAGCTGAAGATAATAATGTCATAACATATACTGTACCCCTTTCTCTTCGAATGAAAGCTGTGTATAAATTTTGATGCAAAGAAAAAAAGAAAACCAAACCAAACCAATAGATATGTGAAGAAAATTTGTTTAGTAGGCTTAAAGCTCTAATCATTCTGCTGCAAAATATGTTTTGAACTGCAATAACCTGTGTGAAAGCTTTATGGGAAAAAAAAAACCAACTAAAAAGTAGAAAAGTTCTACTTTGCAAGTGGAAAACTTGAGACTCAGAAGGGTCCTCATTTTAAAGAAAGTTGCTTTATAGCTTTTAATTTGACTTTAACCTCAGGCCAAAGTGACTTTTCAGCTTGCCTCAAGAAATCTGAATCTGCAGTTGATGCTTCCAGCTATGAGAATGAAAAGCCTGCTTGCATTAAGTCTGACTCAATCAAAAAACATGGTACAAAACATCCTTTTTTTTTTCTTTCTTTTGAGTATTCAAACAAACAAATTCCTAAGCTAATCCATGAGATAATTTTCCAAGAACTACATCTTGTTCAACCAAAAGCAAATGAGAGAAAATTCTAAGTGGTAAAGAGGAAAAAAAAAAAAAAAAAGATAATTAGGACTAGCACACCTAAGAAAGTTATACCATTCACTATAAGCTAAGCAGAGATCCCCAAACATCACAGATCCTGAAGTCATCAGAATTTATTCTAAACCTTTATGAACCCATGCTCTCTGACCTGTAGCTAGATACAGAGAAGCAGCAGATTTGCACAGCAAGCTATCAACCAGTTCCCATTGCCTTATGAATGGTTCACAGGGCAGTGCTAGCCAGCCATTCACTTAAGATGTGACTCTGCATACTGGTAAATTCATCCCTTTCTTCTCATCTTCTCCCTTCTCTCTCTGATATGCTTATTCCAAGAGGATTAATCATTTATGATCACATTAGGTTTATAACCGCCCAAAGCCACTCTCGACTGGACCAATATTCTGGCCAGACCAACCCATACAGATAAACTCCTGGGCTGTGCTTACAAAAGTCCTTTTTCATCTCCCTTATTATCATGAATTATCATGAATGTTCATGATAATTCTGCAAAATTAGGGCAACTTTCTCATTCTCCAACATGTTCTCATTGATGTTTCATTACCTGCAGAAATTCAGCACAGCTTGTTAAATTTTCTGCCTCCGAGCATCACAGTTCCCATGCTCTCTGCCCTCTCAGTTGCTGTAGTTCATGCCACAGGCACCAAACTGGGTGCCATCTTTGCTTAAAGCCTCTCTTTCAAGCAAAGAGCCTTTCTTGATGAATCCTCATATTCAACCTGTCCTTAAGGCCAGCAGATTACTTGTCTGAAATTTAGTTTTCTCTATTAACCTATTCAGCTAAAACTGTTGCATAAACTTTCACTAACATCTCCACTTTGAATGATCCTTCTGTTCTGATAGGTAAATTTAGTCTCCCAATCATATCTGTGACCCCAATTCTCTTTCTGCCAATCTTTTCAGACCCCTCAAAAAGCAGGACACAGACTGTTGGTCTGGTATGTCACACATATGTAGATGGGTTCTCTATCAAAGCTGTTCCCAGTCTATCAATCCTTTGACAGCAGAAAGAGTGATACAACCCTCCCCTGACCAGTTCAAAGCACCAGATTCCACCATCTGGTTTTTCACAAATCAATATTTTTGAGCTTTCTTCCATGTTATCTCCCAAGCCTCAGTGCAACATACCATAATCACAGGATAAATTTGCAGTTTTCTTAAGGCTCATCTCTGGGACAACAATTGTATAAATAACTCAACAGAAGTTTGATGGTTGGTGTGCAGAGAACCAGCATACCAGATATGTCTCTGGTAATAAATGAGAGATATAATATAGCCACTTTGCTACCTCCTAGACCCCTCTTTCTCCGTGGTCTTGTACATTGATTTAATTTTCTATGAACAGAGTCTACACTGGACCAACTTGGAGCCCTAAACCAAACAGGAATACTAGCAAAGTACTAATAGGAGACACATGTTAGGCAAGTTCAATCCTCTCACAGCTCCAAGCTGAAGCATTTGGTGGTCTACATTTCCTGAGTCTCTTTCATCAAAGAAATTGTTAAGGTACTCTTGAATCCAATGCCTTCCAGATAAACCATGTATCTATAATAAAGTTGGAGCCATCTCCATAAGCCATATTTACCTGGGCATTTGTACAACTTCCTTGCCTGAGCGATGTCTCCCTGACTCAGGCGAATACGCTGACCAATAGTTGGCCGGACCCCGTTATCATCACGACGGGGAAGGATGGTGTCGAGGAAAACCCCTCTAAAGGGAAGAACAGAGACACAGAGCGGTGAAGCAGGCAAAGTGACATGATGCACAGAAAGTCATTCTGGCAGGCCTCCCGCACCATCCCCTTCACCATATCCCATACTAACAAGCAAGAGTAATGCAGATTGTGATAACTGCATGTCTTGAGGTGGCCTTCTCACTAGAGCAGACAGCTTCCAAATGTACAGGCAAGTCTGCCAAGCCAATAAATTCCTCTTTTGATATATCAAAATTGCTGCTGCCTCTGTTTGAGTATAGATACATTCCTTGCCATAATTCAGAAAAGGCAATGAAATATTCTTGCAGAAGGCTGATGGCACATCTGGCTCAGCAGGAGCGCGGACTGGACACTTAAGCCAAAGGAGCAGAGGGAAGAGGAGTTTGTTCAGTAGCAGATGGGGTTGGGCTGTCAGTGACTGGTTGCCACAGACAAGAGAAAAAGATCAAGGGTTCTACCTTTGTTCTGCACAAGTTTCCAAGCTAATAACTCCACTCATCTCTGCTTCTTTTTCCTCACTGCTATTTCTTCCATGTGGTACTTCATACTCACAAGCTCTTTACTGCACCTCTGATCTCAGTCCAGTGAAGGGTTTAAGCTTGGGCCTCACTTCCATCGAAAAGAGAAGTCCGTGCATCCAAGCAAAATCTTGTATGCAAGAGAGACCCCAAGGCAGCCTTGGCTGAAGTGGGACAAATCAGAAACCAGAACTCCAAGTTGGTAAAGTCCAAGCTCTTGCAACCAGGTTGTCCACTCCACAGGAACCATTTCACTGTGCCCCTGAATGCCTAACAGGGTTGGAGGTGCCAAAGCTAACAGTGAACTTGACAGTTCAGCATCAGCTCAGTGAGGCAGACTTCTCTTTCTGAGGGGCAGAAGCAATATTTTTAGTACTGCCTAATCCTGATGAAGGAGTCTTCAGGTACGGGTTAAGATCAAGTCATTCTCTTCACGGGGCTACTCAGCTGTGTGAAAGCCTTGGGAAGAAGTTTGAGAGGGGTTTTTTTGCATTGGTTTAATTTTAAATTTGGATCACAGCTGTCCAAAGCTGTAGTCAGTATTCTTGAAAATAAAATATCATTCTACTAAACATGTTTTGTGAGGTTAAATTATTTCATAAATATTCAAACTGAAGAAAGAAGGGAAAGAATTTAATCTGTTTTAGAAACTAGAATCAGCTTTTGCATGGGGAATGCTGTTTTTCTTCAGTGGTAGGAAAATTCCTGATCAGCACCAAAATCAATGCTTACAAGCTCTGAGGTGAGCCCATCAAATTTTGACTGACATATTAAGGCTGGCATTCTACATGCCAGCTGCATGCCTCAGGCTGAATTTATTTAAGTTCATGCACTGAAAATAAATCCTCCAATTCCAGTAACACCACTCACAGAGAAACAGGTTGGTAAGTTTTCAAGGCTTCTCAGGAGCTCACAGAAGAACTAGGTATTCAGTAGGGACATACTTCTGTGGCCAGCGAAATGCTTTCTGCAGATTTCCAGGCTCAACCAGGGAAGCATGACAAAGTTTAACAGAGAAACCACCACTTGCACAAGCAAACTTTTGATTCTTTTTCCCATTCCATCCTTCACAACTGCATACTCACAGACCCCAGCCTTCTGCACATAGCATACAGCTAGGGTATTGCTCACACAATACTTCAAATTACGCTTACGACTTGACAAACACATTTTCTCCCAGAGGGCTGTACCCTAGGTTGGGGCTGTCAGATTTCTGTTTTTTCTTCTTCTACCAACTGAATTTTGTACTCCCTTCACATGCATTGCTGAACGTGACTCCAAATTAGGAAGCAGTAAGTATAGTTCCTCTCATTTTACAATCAAAGGAACTGAGAATAGGGAAGAGTCTTTCTGGCCTAAACCACACAGGTTCCAGCAGTCCCATGCTGTCTACCCAAACCCCATCTGCTTAACAACACTTGTGATGTTAAGTTGCATATTTGGTGAGTGTCTCTAAGAGCATTGATACTTTGGTTCACAAATCAATAAACACCAAGCAGACATCATTAAACAGAGCAACTCAGTAACTAACACCCTAACCACTGAGTAAGATACCTAACCTATCATCCCAGAGGTAGGAAAAGAACCCAGGAATCTTGGATGCCCCATTGTTCTGCTGTCCAGGCAATCATCTCTGATAATTGTGACATGCTGGTCCCTGTCAGGCCGTGTGTGTTCGTGCCAGAAACCCATGTATTACCTGCCCAATGCAGTGGTAAGTCAAGCACAACTGACCATTGCTGCCATCTAAGAACAACAGAGTTTGAGAAGAGATACTCTCAAGAGTCATTAGCATCTGCATAGTACCCTGAATGTGTAAAGCATCATGCAAACATTATGACATTATCAACTGATCTCAATAAATGCTGAACATTCACTGTCCCATCTGAGGGCACTAGGTACAGGTGCTTAAACACCGCTCAAGGAAGCAGATACCCAAAGCAGATTAAGCACTCAGCTGCAGGCAGCTACATTTTGTCCTAACTCTTGTGTTTACATCTGCATGTGCACAAGAGAAACAGTGTAACTCCACACAGTAAAACCTGTGGAGGATGTGTATACATCTTGTACAGGATTACTAATGGTGTGTTGCAAATACATCAAGAAGACGTCCCTTGACACACAGGCAGTGCTACCTGCATCCTGATTCGAACACAAGCTTTGCAGAGATCATGTTTTGTAACTCCAGGCTATGCTGCCATGTCTACTAGCAAGAGGCTTAGTGAACTAAGGTAACCCACAATTTGCTTAGGGCTTTGCAGAGGTTTAATTTGTCTTATTGCTAAGCTGCCATTTATGGATCTTGACAGATGTAAAAGAAATTGCTTAATGAGACAGCAATATTCAATTTAATTTGCTGCCATGTCTGTAAGGAATGCACCAGGAAATAAAAGCCTGCAGCCACATTCTGCAAAACAGACAACTTTCTGACCTAGAACAGAAATTCCCATGACAAAAAGTTGTTACTGCTGTCATTACAGTCTCTTGTGCCATACTCCTATTCCTATTAGCCACAGATGCTAATGAGAAATTTGTTTTGCTGTGAACTGAAAATGAGGAGTGACCCAGGATTTGCAGCAGCGTTTGACCATGGCAAACACCGTATGGCTTGCTGTCAACATTCACAGAAGTTTAAAAACATCAAGGTGGTGCTAAGTGCTATGTAAGAACTGCTTCAAAACAACAAGTCACAGATATGGCTCTGCTTCCTTCACCTTCTCTTCCACTCACACCCCACCTCCACTGGTGGGGTGCTAGGGTACCATCTTTTCCCTACATGGACTTTCTAGTGGACTTTCCTGCTAATGTATTAACACACACTACAGTCCTTCCCCTGGGTCACACAGGGGCTATCTCTCATACCTAGCCACTGATCTTAATGAAATTTGCTGGAACTTATTATCTTCGTGGGGTCTATGCTTTTGCCAGCTTGGCTTGCAATTGGCCAGCACTCGCAAAACTCAGTAAGGTAGGAAGGAGACACACATAAACTCACAGATTTCTACTGATTGGCCAAAGTAAGCATCATTCTCCTTAGGGGAGCAGATGTCAAGACAGGTCTTGGTAAAGTAAAGCCTGTTCCCAGTACTGCCTATTTATGGTAAGAACACAATCAGCCCACAGAGGCACTTCGTGCTCACTTCAATTACTGCACAAAGACTGTGACCGGGGTGAGGGTGGGCCACAGAGACAAAGGACTTAAAGAAAACAGACTTAAAAATCCTATTAAGCATCAATTTAAATTTAGAAGGACTCTTGCTATTTTTATCCAGTCTTGGCCCAGCAGTGTTCTGAAGGACCCTGGTTTTCAAGAGACACAAACTCAAAGGCATCTACAATATAAATGGCAGTAATAACTTAATCCCGCTTATGTGCAAGACAATTCTAACCATTTAGAGTCTAGCAAATGCTGGAAGGATCCAGCGGATGCCTCAAGGGAAGAAAAGTTGTTTGCTTTGGGTATCTGATCCAAAGAAATCTCTGAAGGCTACAAAGCACTTTTGCCCAGTTATTATCTCCTCCTGCCAGAACAAGCAGCATTTCAGCAAGTTTGATCATTTTCCCCTAGTCGACACGAAGCTTTGGAAACAAAAGCTCGGAACAATAGGTTTGGCACTTCCATATGACTGGGGAATGAGAAAATTAAAAAAGCCTCACCTTTAATTTGTGCAACAGAAAGTTCTCAAGACTGTGAATATTTATGCTCTGCCTCCCACCCCGTTTACTCATGGCATGTAGTGGTGGAAAGCTCTTAGGAAGGAGCAGTAATGGGATTTATGGAAAAATAACACAGCCAAATGAAGCTGGTCATACAGTAACTCTCATTCCAAATCCAGAAGATAACTAATCATGTTCATTTCACCTCTCTATCCAGTCAGGCTGTTTGATCAGAAAATCCCTCCCTCTGGAGAGGTGGGATGGGAGCCAAGGGTAGCGTACACAGAAATTGGTCAGTTAGTTGGGACAGGACTGAAAACTTTTCCATGAAGAACCCAGTCACCCAGAATTACAGAGCTCCAGAGGCTATGATTTAAAGCACACCCATAAATGGCTAAAAAAAGTAGCCAAGTAATTAAAGATCATGATCTAGAGTTTAAATTCTCCCTTGGCAAAGCTGCTACAGACTCTGAAGGCAATATTGTGACTCCTATATGACACACTCCTATATGTGGCTCTGTGCCGGGGAGAAGGACCCCCAGAGACCAAGAGGGTTTTACAGCTGCTTTATTGCAGTATGCTGATTTCATGTGTTACAGACCCCTTCCTGCACCACAGCACAGCAGCCACAAGCACCATGCACAGAGCTGCCCCAGTTGTCACAGCAGTAAACCCCAGAGCCCAGGGGGCTGCAGCATTCACAGCTGCTCCTGTGGGGAGAGAAAGGCTCCAGATAGCACTCTCCCAGAGAGGCACAGGGGTGCCTCAAGCTCAGTCTTTCTGTGGGAAAGACTTAGAGCAGCCCCTTCCCCAGCCTGGCTGTGTTGGGCTGGCACACTTACCAAGGCCATCCTTGGCCACGTCCCATCTTAGCTCATCCTGGAAGAAAATCACAGGGCCTTTGCTGGAGACATGGGAGGCACCATCCTGAATAGGATGCTCAGCACTCCTTTTAACCCCTACAGAGCAATATGAAGGTTTTAGGTGAGAGGATATGTAGCTCTGAAGGTCAGCAAAATTTGTACAGGTCGGCTTCTCAACACATAAGAAGCTCCGAAGGCCAAGCTTTTATTCAAGTCAACACAGAATTAAGAGCCTCTGAAGACCTCTGGCTTTTTGGCAAGGGCCTTTCCTCAGGGGAAAGGAGTAGGAAAGGCCTTTCAAGTTGTCCATGGCTGTCGTGGTTTGAGCCCAGCCTGTAACTCGGAACCATGCAGCTGCTCACTCACTCCCCCTGCTTCTTCCTCCCAGAGGGATGGGGAGGAAAATTGGAACAATGTAACTCCCACAAGTTGAGATAAGAGCAGTCCAGTAACTAAGGTATAATATAAAACCACTACTGCTACCACCAATAATAATAATGATAAGGGAAATAACAAGGGGAGAGGATACAATTGCTCACCACCTGCCAACCGATACCCAGCCCGACTCGAGCAGTGATCTGGGCCTTCTGGGTAACTCCGCCCGGTTTATATACTGGGCATGACGTGCCATGGTATGGAATACCCTTTTAGCTAGTTTGGGTTAGGTGTCCTGTCTCTGCTTCCTCCCAGCTTCCCCTCCTCCCTGGCAAAGCATGAGACTGAGAAAGTCCTTGGTCGGAGTAAATATTACTTAGCAACAATTGAAAACATCAGAGTTATCAGTGTTGTTCCCAGACTGAAAGTTAAAAAACACAGCACTGCACCAGCTACTAAGAAGGAGAAAAATGACTGCTATAGCTGAACCCAGGACAGTATCCACCCCTTATTCCATACCATTCATGTCATGCTCAGATCCCACATCTCTCAACACACCATCGCCCCTGTCCTATATATACGCATATATATACACCCACACACAAAGAGGAAGATATCATTCCCTAATCCATGGACCAATCCCTATAAAATTGCTGAATTCATCCAGTCCATGATGTCAGGCTCCATCTCTTGTAATAGTCTTTCAGGGCAGGAGGGACGGTGTGTAGTGTTGGGTTGTTGCCTGCTGATGACACCGCCAAACTCGTCTGGTCACTGCTGAGCTCATCTGGTTTCCTCAAAATTCATTCTTTGTGGGGGTGATGATTGGAGGGAAGTCAGGGTCAGTTGCTGGTGACCTGAAGATATCTAGCTGGTGGGCTATAAAAGTGTTATAGAGCAAGCAACAGCATACAATTGCGTTCATTGGCTGTTTTCCCCCAAAATTAAATCCCCTTGAGGTGCACATCGGACTTCCCCATCTTCCCGCATTATCCACCAAGTATACCCAGGTCCCTCAGCAAAAGCAACCTCACGAATGGGTTTGCCTTTACCTGAAGCAGGAATAATCCAGACTGTCTTCCCCAACAAATTCTTTATGTGCACCACAGGAACTTTATCCCCCTCTACAGTACATAAAAGTTCTGATTGGGCTGGGCCAGCCCTGTTGGCAGATCCCCTAGTGTTGACCAACCAGGTGGTTTTTGGTAAATGTGTATCCCAGTGTTTGAAAGTCCCACCACCCGTTGCTCTCAGTGTAGTTTTTAATAGCCCATTGTACCGTCCGATTTTCCCAGAGGCTGGTGCATGGTAGGGGATGTGATATACCCACTCAATGCCATGCTCTTTGGCCCAAGTGTCTATAAGGTTTTTCCGGAAATGAGTCCTATTGTCTGACTCAATTCTCTCTGGGGTGCCATGTCGCCACAAGACTTGTTTCTCGAAGCCCAGGATAGCGTTCTGGGCAGTCGCGTGGGGCACAGCGTATGTTTCCAGCCATCCGGTGGTTGCTTCCACCATGGTAAGCACATAGCGCTTGCCTTGGTGGGTTGGTGGGAGTGTGATATAGTCAATCTGCCAGGCCTCCCATACTTGTACTTCAGCCGTCGTCCTCCATACCAGAGAGGCTTTAATCGTTTGGCTTGCTCAATTGCAGCACGTTTCACATTCATGAATAACCTGGGCAATACTGTCCATTGTCAAGTCCACCCCTCAATCACGAGCCCATCTATATGTTGCGTCTCTGCCTGAGGTGTCATGGGCCCACCAGGCTAAAAATAATTCACCCTTATGTTGCCAATCTAAGTCCATCTGAGCCACTTCAATCTTAGCAGCTTTACCTACTTGCTGGTTGTTCTGGTGTTCCTCAGTGGCCCGACCCCTTCACTGCCAGGTTCTGCAACTCGGGCCGCGATATCTTGCCACAATGCAGCAGCCCAGATGGGTTTACTTCTGCGTTGCCAGTTGCTCTGCTTCCATTGCTGCAACCACCCCCACAGAGCATTTGCCACCATCCATGAGTCAGTATAAAGTACTGGCCATTTTTCTCGTTCAGCAATGTCCAAGGCCAGCTGGATGGCTTTCACCTCTGCAAACTGACTTGATTCACCCTCTCCTTCAGCAGTTTCTGCAACTTGTCACAGGGGACTCCACACAGCTGCCTTCCATCTCCGATGCTTTCCCACAATACAGCAGGACCCATCAGTAAAAAGGCATATTGCTTTTCACTCTCTGACAGTTCATTATATGGTGGGGCCTTTTCAGCACGCATCACCTCCTCTTCTGGTGACATCCCAAAATCTTTGCCCTCTGGCCAGTCCATGGTGACTTCTAGAATTCCTGGATGACTGGGATTTCCTGTTCGAGCTCGTTGTGTAATTAGTGCAGCCCGCTTACTCCGTTACTTACAACCCATCGGTTGCATGATGGGTAGCGGAGACCCTGCCTCTGAACATCCAGCCCAACACAGGCAACCGGGGTGCCAGGAGAAGCTGTGCTTCAGTTTCTGAAGCTGTGCTTCACTTCTGAAGCAGCTCGAACCCCTTCATAGGCTGCCAGTATCTCTTTTTCAGTGGGAGTATAGCTGGCCTCAGATTCTTTATATCCCTGGCTCCAAAAGCTGATGGGTTGACCTCGAGTCTCCCCTGGAGCTTTCTGCCAGAGTGACTTTGTTCAGGCAACAATGGTCAACTGTTAGTCTCCACTCTCCATTAGACTTTTGCACTGGCCATATGGGGCTATTAAAGGGTGAGCAGGTCCTGCTGATCACTCCTTGGCTCTCCAGTCTACGGATCAGCTTATGGATGGGAATCAAGGAGTCTCGGTTGGTGCGATATTGCCGCCGGTGCACTGTTGTGGTCGCAATTGGCACTTGTTGTTCTTCGACCTTCAACAACCCCACAACAGAAGGATCCTCTGAGAGACTGGGCAAGGTGGACAGCTACTTAGTTTCCTCTGTCTCCAAGGCAGCGATACCAAAAGCCCATCGATACCCTTTTGGGTCTTTGAAGTACCCTCTCCTGAGATAGTCTATGCCAAGGATGCATGGAGCCCCTGAACCAGTCACAATGGGGTGCTTTTGCCACTTCCTCCCAGTCAGACTGATTTCAGCCTCCAGTACAGTTAACTCTTGGGATCCTCCTGTCACTCTAGAAACATAAATGGGTTCCACCCCTTGATACCTTGATGGCATCAGGGTACGCTCTGCACCAGTATCTACTAGAGCCTTATACTTCTGTGGGACTGATGTGCCAGGCCATCTGATCCACACAGTCCAGTAAACCTGATTATCCCTCTCCTCCACCTGGCTGGAGGCAGGGCCCCTCTAATAGTGATCACAAGATTGTCCTCTTATGTCTTGTAGAAAGGGATTAGTATTCCTTATCACAGGAGCTGGAGTAAAATCAGCTCTTCCACTCCATCTGGGAAACTGCTCACCAGAGACTGGAGCAGCAGCTTTCATGGGAGGATCATCCTTGACCATTGTTCTCCTCTTCAGTTCATGCACTCGTTGCTCCAGAACTGAGGTAGGTTTTCCATCCCACTTTCTCATGTCTTCTCCGTGATCCCGCAGGTAAAACCATAGGGTGGCCCGTGGCGTGTACCTCCTATATTTTCTTTCTCGAGCAGTAGGGCACCTTCTGTTAATAGTTGAGACATGGGTTGGTACACGTGGGGAGCTGGATAGGTCGGATGAATCGTCTCTCAATTGTTTGAACTCCTGGGACAGTTTTTCCACAGCTGAAATGATGGAAGGGGTGAGATTGTCTTCGAAGTCTTGGAGTTGACGAATCAGTTCATCCACTGTTGGTGATGTTCCGTCATTCCAGGTCATTGATGCCAACGAGTGGGCATATGATGATGGTGCGTTCCATGTAAGCTTCCGACACATGGGTCGTGTACATTTGACTTCATCTGGATCTATGGATGTGTTCCTGGCATCCGGCCCACGATAGATCAGCTCTAGAATGGCTGATTCCCTCAGGGACTGGATGCCTTTCTCTATCGTGGTCCAGTTGGCTGAGCGACTCGTAATATCGTCTTTGTAGGGAAACCTTTCCTTCACAGCTGCCAGGAGCTGCCTCCAAAGGCTGAGGGCTCGTTTCTCTCTTGCAATCGCTTTGTCAATTCCTCCTTCCCTAGCAAATGATCCCAGCTGCTTGGCTTCCCTACCTTCCAGTTCGTGACTGTCGGCCCCATTGTCCCAGCATTGGAGCAACCAGGTGACAATGTGCTCCCCTGGAAGACGGCTGAAATCTTTCTGCATATTCTGCAGCTCGGTTGAGGTCCAGGGTCAAGAAGTCACCTCTTCTTCTTCTTCCTCTGATCCACGTAGTAGCAACTCTTGTTCAGATCCTGTTCCCTGTAGTAATTGCATTGGGACTTCATCTCTCTTCACTGCAGAGGTTGCTCTTTCTGCCTCTCGTTTGCTTTTGCTTACAGGGGCAACAGATATTGTCACAAATTGGCCATTTGGTTTAGCTGCAGTGTTTATCACTGTGGTTGGAGTGGCTGCAGTGTCTGCCACTAGGATTGGAGTGGCTGCAGCATCTGCGACTAGAGTTGGAGTGGCTGCAGTGTCTGTTGCCGGGGTTGGTGCAGCTGTTGTGCTTGGGGGTTGAGTAACACCAACAGCTGAATTGTCTGTTGCTGTCGGGGTTTGAGTAGCTGCTGTGCTTGTCACTGGGGTTGATGTAGCTGCGGTGCTTGGAGTAGCCGCATTGTCTGTTGCTGTCGGGGTTTGAGTAGCTGATGTGCTTGTCACTGGGGCTGGTGTAGCTGCTGTATTTGAAGTTGGAGTAGGTGCTGGATAGTGTTGAGCAGGGCTCTGTAGGCATAGGCCAAGCCCCAGCACAAGGCTCCCAGTCTTCACATCCCTGGATGCCACATTCTCATATATGACCTGGTCTCCAGTCACCTGGAAGGACAGACCAGGCACTCTCACTGCAGTAAAGTCAAGCCAGATTAACACCGGGCTGAAGAACAGCATTTGGCCTCTGGAAGCCTGTAAGATACCAGAGTTGTCCCTCTTTGGTATAACCAGGATGACAGCACACCTCGTTTAAGTGTTTTACTAGTTTTTCCGGATGTTGCACTTGTTCAGTGGTGAAGTTCCAAAGCACTGGAGGGGCCCACTGGCCTGGATACTTGCCCATACTATCATGACTGTCCAGCCTCAGGGAAAATCTCTTGGTGGTCCTCCTATATCGTTGTCTAACCCTAGACCAGATTTGAACCCGATACTGCTTAACTTTCGAGATCAGACGAAATAGGGTGTTCCCAGGGTGGGATGGCCGTGGGTAAAACACACTCCGTATGTTTGCCAACATGCTGATCCCCAGCACAATCAGCAGGCAGGTCTCAAGGGTATTCAAAGGCCATCCAAAACCTTCAGAACTCTCAAATGCTGTTGTAAATAGCCTGCTGGGGGAGTGGGGGGTGTAAGGGAATGCCTCCTTCGTAGGTTGACCCACGGAACCATGCAGCCGCTCGCTCACTGCCCCCCTTCCTCCTCTCCCCGCTCACGGAGGGATGGGGAGGAGAATTGGAAGGATGTAACTCCCACAAGTTGAGATAAGAGCAGTCCAGTAACTAAGGTATAATACAAAACCACTACTGCTACCACCAATAATAATAATGATAAGGGAAATAACAAGGGGAGAGGATACAATTGCTCACCACCTGCCAACCGATACCCAGCCCGACTCGAGCAGTGATCTGGGCCTTCCGGGTAACTCCGCCCGGTTTATATACTGGGCATGATGCGCCATGGTATGGAATACCCTTTTGGCTAGTTCGGGTCAGGTGTCCTGTCTCTGCTTCCTCCCGGCTTCCCCTCCTCCCTGGCAAAGCATGAGACTGAGAAAGTCCTTGGTCGGAGTAAATATTACTTAGCAACAACTAAAAACATCAGAGTTATCAGCGTTGTTCCCAGGCTGAAAGTTAAAAAACACAGCACTGCACCAGCTACTAAGAAGGAGAAAAATGACTGCTATAGCTGAACCCAGGACAATGGCTCAAGAGAACTAATCCATACACTACATGTCCTATACCCTAGCCTGGAGGTTAGACCCTTATTGCCCCTTTGGGTGAGAAGCAGGAAGGCTGGGACACTTACTGGCTCTAGCAGGACAAGTGGTGGTGCAGGACTCCTGTACAGATCTGTGGCACACTGAAGCACTGCAGTGCAGGTACACCTAGAAAGAATGAACACAGCCTGAAATCACCCAGCCAGCATCTGTAGGCAGTTGGTGGAACCTGGTCAGCAGCTAAGCACCCACACAACCTCACTCCCCCTACCCTGTCCCAGCTGGGTGAGAAGAGAATATTAAAAACAAAAGCAAGCAAAAACTTCTTTATCTCTTATCTTTCTCTCATTATCATCCCTTATCTTTATCAAGAGCTAAAGACAGTTTAAAAAGTGAAGGAGAGGGGAAATAACAAAACCAAAGCACAAGTGATGCAAAGGCAAATCACCCACTCCCCTCCCGTAAGCTGACTGATGCCTAGCCAGTCTGAGCAGCAGCTACCTTGGAAGGCAAAACCCTCCAGTGTTTATTGCCAAGAATGACATTATACAACATGGAATATCCATTTGGCCAATTGGGTCTGCAGTCCCAGCTGTGCTGCTTCCAACTTCTAGCCTACCCCATGCCTACTCACTTGGGGTTAAGTCGTATGAAGTTCACCATGCCTTGTACTGTTTGCACAGTGCTTCTGTGATCAATTAATACTCAAAACTGGTCCCAGCTGTACATAGCAGCGGCCACAGTGTAGTTGTGACAGAGACAGCAGAACCAGAAGAAAAAAAATCTAGACGCTGTACAAGCATTATTCAGCAATTCACACATTAGTGTTCTAGCTATCAACACTGTTTTAGCCACAAAGTCAAAAACCACAGCACCCTATAGGTTGCTATGAGTAAAGTTAACACCATTCCAGCCAGACCCAGTGCACCTGGCTACGGAAGAGAAAGCAGAAAGATTGCTTGGGCTTGCTTCACATACGGGCTCTGTGAAGCCTTGGAGCCCTCTGCTGCCTGGGCAGAGCAACTTCAATACCTTCAGCCTGCACCTTCTAACTCAGTCACATCTGGCGTTACAGCACTTCTGACACTTGGGACACGGCTGTCTAAGCACCACTACACTGTGACCACTATGTACGGCTGGGCCTAGTTTTGAGTATTAATCGATCGCAGGAGCACTGAGCTAACAGTGCAAGGCATGGTGAACTTCATATGACTTAAGTGCTCAGAAGCCCATGAGATTAAGAGCCCAGATGTTTCTCGGGTACCAAAAGCTATTTCCAAGTAATTTTGTCCAATAAGTTTAGTTTATAGAATATTGATTAGCATATCGATTAGAACACACACCCTAAGCTAGTTCAACAGATAAGCTTAGGCAGCAAGCTAGCCCTTGCTTAAGACCACCCACCCTTTCAGTCCCATTTTCTGACACACCTCTCCAGTGACGCATCTTAGCTCTACCACATTCATCTCAGAAAATTAAGAGTTTCTTGCATCAACCTCTCTCCTCCTGTTTCAGAAGGGGAATTTCTTAGTCTCTGGGCCCCTTCCTCCCAGGAAGGCCCAGAGTCTCATAGTTATGAAGTAGTTCTTATTGCTCACGTTACTGTCTTCAGTAGGAAGCTAGGCAGCCAGGACAGGATCTTACCAGCCCGGAGAGCATCTCTTGAGAAGTGGAGCCCACAAAGGTGAATGTGTAGAGGGTGAAACGCTGGTAATGAGAAGGGAACAGCAGTCCTGAGGCAAGACTCAGAGGCACCAGCTGTGTCTGATAGTTGTCCCCTGCATAAGGGCACCTAAGAAGCCAGCAGTAAAAAAAAGTGCAAGTCATTCGCCTGAGCCTATTTACTTGCAAAGCTATTATATTATTATATATTAAATTAAAATAATATATTAAATATAATATTAAACATAATTATTACATATTAAAGTCACTTACCCATCCACCAAAACAGGCCACTGCAGCTGTTGCTGGGGACTGACACTTGGCGTGGCCCAGCAGTGGTGCAGGACTAAAATCAGGCCTGGGTCTGTCCTCTGAAGGACCTTGACTTCTGCATAAACAGGGTCTCTCAGAGTCTTCACAACAGGATAATCACTGTCAGTATAGTAGGAAGTATAGCTTCCATCTGGGACAGAAGAAAACCAACAGCCATTTTAGAGCAGTAACAAACAGAAAGAGACAGCCTGAGAGCATCCTTTATAGCCATGTCAAGAAGTTCCCACTAAGGCAGGGAAGAAGCAGTGCTGGATTCACCCACCAAATACTCCCTTATTTCTCAGCAAAGACCAGAGATCTGCACCAGGAGGCTTGAGCATGTCCTGCAAACCTCTCACACCTGAGGCAACACGCAGCTCCAAGGACAGAGGACCCGGCTGGGACACAGCAGGGAGTGGTGGCAATGTGAAGACCTGAACACTCAAGGGAATGAAGCTCCCAATGGTGGAGTAACTACAGCGGACATGTAACCTGGTGGGACAGTAAAACCCCAAATGAAGCAGATAGGAGATATCAGTGACCTTTCTTTTCTTCAAGACAGCAAAGAAATAGCTGCTTTATTTAGTCATATCCCCAATCTTTCATCCCACACATCCTTTTAACACATGCTTGAAATTCTCTTCAGAGTTCAGATTTGAGTCTGTGGAGCATCACTGATCAGCACCAGCTTTATTCTCACCAATTAGGGACATACAAGTCCTTAGCCTACTCTAGCGCTCTGTTGTGAATTCAGAGCTTAAGACAAGTAGAAATTTCTCTAGTGACATTGAACACAACAGCACCCAGCAATACCAGTCCCAGGGTACTACCTGAAAGTGCCATCCCTAGTGACAGAGCCAAGGCTCCCAGTCTTCATATCCCTGGATGCCACCAACTCATTCTCATATATGACCTGGTCTCCAGTCACCTGGAAGGACAGACCAGGCACTGTCACCGCAGTAAAGTCAAGCCAGATTAACACCGGGCTGAAGAACAGCATTTGGCCTCTGGAAGCCTGCAAGATGCCCACCAAGTAGCTAATGCCACATCAGGTTGTTCCAGGTCTGCAAGCTCCTGCTATTCCAGCCTGGTGATAGCTGCAGCTCTTACCTGAAAAGTGGTGCCACAGGCAGAGAGTGGGAACTGGTACACAACAAACATATTGTTTTTCACAACAGGGACACAGCCAGTACTGTGTCCACTGGCCAGTTGCACAGAGTCCAGGATAACAGGTGGCAGGGTCACATCCCGAGAGACAGCAATGGAAAAATGGCCATCTGGTGTGCAATGAGCTGTCACTGGGGGAAAAGATATAACCAGTCTTGAGCTCAGGGAGAGAAGGGATGGAAAGGAGGCCCAAACATCACAGAAAGGACAAGGTCAGCAAGTCCTGCAGGTTCTCCTGCCTGTCACCCCCAAAGCAAGTGCTAAGTACAGCAAGACAAGCGTAACCAGCTCCAAGAGCAACATCGATTCTGGCCTAAACCACGTGTGTTGCAATACACATCAAAGAGCTGGATGCTTCAATAGGATGGAGTACTCTTCACAGCCAAAAACATAGCCCTAAGCCACCTGCAGAACTGGTACACAATAATCCTGGTCTGCCAGGGAAGTGAGGAATCCCAGTTTGCAGTTCCTCCAGGAGGAGGGGAGAACAGTTGCTCACACTTACCTGTGTTACCAAAGTAACAAGGCTTCACCCTGTCCCTAGGGTCATAGCAGCAGCCTCGCACTTCACAGTCTCCTTGGCTGACAGGCAAGGAAGCACACAGCAGCCGGTCTTGGCTGAGGACAGCAGAGCAGACGCTGCTGCTTGGAGCATCCAGGGCTGGAAGAAACAGCAGGAGTTTGTAGCTAAAGCTCAGGAGTGAGGGACAAAGTCACAGAGGACACTGGTGGAAGGTGTCCTGGTGGCTCAGCATACAAGCCAAGGGAAGTTAGGCTCGGATAAGAGTCAAATACATGGCCTGGAGCTGGCATGGAAGCCTGCTCAGAAGAGACCTGTATGCATGTACAGGAGATCAGACTGCATGGGATCTGTCAAGATAAAATGTTCTGGATCAGCTCTGGTAGCTAGGAAAATAGTTGTATCTAGTCTCTGGCTCAATCCCTGAGTTTGCAGGGACTTACACTCAGACTACGGCTAGGAAACACAAGGAACATTAACCTGCTAGCCCTGCAAAGGAGGCACAAATCCCCAGCAAGTTGATGGCTCCTGCGTCCAAATCCTCCTCCAGGGAGTCTTCTGCACAACAAGTCCCCTTTCCCCACCCACCGACTGACTAGGAATATCCATCTGAAAGGAAGGGCAGCCACTGCCGTAGAAACAAGCAGAGTCTCCCAAGGGGCTGCCAGAGTCTCACCAGGAAGGTCCACAGGGCACCTGAGCAGCTTCTCTTCACGAAGAACTTTTTGTCCAGCAGCATCAGTTTCTTCAAGCCCAACCAGCATGAGGTACTTGCCATCCTGCAGGAGAGCCACACCAGTCAGGACAGCCCCAGCAGCAGTAGTCATGGTGCCAGCAGAACTCCTGAGGTCACTTACCCATTCAAAGACATAACAGCCAGTATGGGAGACCATCACTGCCCTGGAGCCATCTGAAGTCCCAGATACCAGGAGCCCACACTTGGAATCGTTCTGCAAAGCATGTGCCTTCCCCTCAGCATCTAGGGAAAGAGGAGACAGTAGCAGGGGCTTCAGCATCTTACACTGAAGATAAGACTGTAGTGGACCCTGTTTTTCCATAGGAAACAAGTCCCTAGCCAGTATTAGGGTCTGGACCAGTGTAGGAGAGGATGGAAACTATTTGATTATTGCCAAAGAGAAGTAACTGCTTGGCTGGAGAAGAAAGAGTTAAAGAAGACACAAAGGACACTGTGTGATTAAGCAGAGCAACCCAGCTGGACAGGAGTAGGAGAACAGAAAGACAAGGAACTGGTTATTTTGGGACTATTTGTGAAACGACGAAGAACGTTGAAAAAAACAAAACTGTAAACCAGGAACTAAACATGATGTGCTAAAACTAGCTTGGTATAAAAGGTAGAGCAATAGGCTAAAAATATCTTTTACTAGAATGGTGTAAAAGCTAGAGCAATAGGCAATAAAGCGATTCGCTGCATGGAGATGCTCTGAGTCCGTGCCTTTCCTACGCCGCAAATGGCTGCCTGAATAGGAATGAATAGGAGGCTCACGGAGCCCGAACCGGTGGCGTAGCCTGACTGAACCAGGAGCTGCGGAAATTTTGATATTGTGCACCCATCACCGTTAAGCAGATGAGCAGTCGGGAACCAAGGGAGGGAAGTTATCCCGAGATCAGCAGCGCAGTCTGGAAGTAATGCACAGTCTGCTTGAAACTCAGCATTGGCCCGTATCGGGACCGCAACTTGTAACTTAGGACCTTAAAAAAGCTAGGCGTGTTTGGCAGGTTAATAAATGGTTAGAATGGTGGTGCCATAGTCAGGGGTTTGGCTATTTAGAACATGGGGCTCCATTTGGGCGGCCAGATCTACTGGAGGCTGGTGGAGCTGGTCTGACAAAGAAAGGGAAGAGCTGTTTTGGTAGGAGGCTTGCCAGGCTGGTCAGGAAAGCTTTATACTAGATGTGTTGGGGGAGGGCAGCATTGATCCATCCCAACACTCCTGCTCAGTTGCCAGCACCTGTAATAAGTGCTTGAAGCGATGTAGAGATGTTCCAGCTGCCCCAGCCATTGAGTCGGCTCCATTTGGAGCTCGGCTAAGGTGCCTCTATACAAACGCCCGTAGTATGGGGAACAAACAAGAGGAATTAGAGATGTGTGCAAGGCTATGGGAATATGATGTCATTGGTATCACAGAAACATGGTGGGATGGCTCCTATGACTGGAATGTCGGAATGGAAGGTTACAGGCTGTTTAGAAAAGCCAGGCCAGGCAGACAGGGAGGAGGCGTTGCTATCTATGTCAGTGATAGGCTAGAGAGTATGGAACTCTGTCTGGGGACGGGTGATGAGGTAACAGAGTGTTTGTGGGTCAGGATCAAAGGGAAAACAGCAATGGGGGACATTATGGTGGGGATCTGTTACAGGCCGCCTGATCAAGAGGACTCTGTGGATGAAGCGCTCTACAGACAGATAGGAGCAGCCTCACGCTCGCAGGCCCTGGTCCTCATCAGGGACTTCAACCATCCTGACATCTGTTGGAGGGACGGTACGGCCCGGCACAAGCAATCCAGGAGGTTCCTCGACTGTGTGGAAGACAACTTCCTCTTTCAAGCAGTAGAGGAGCCAACGAGGAGAGGTGCCATGCTTGACCTTGTGCTCACCAACAGGGAGGGACTGGTTGGAAATGTAACGCCCCAGGGCAGCCTTGGCTCTAGTGATCATGAGATGGTTGAGTTTGAGATCCTCAGGACGGTGAGAAGAGCGTGCAGCAAGCTCACTGCCCTGGACTTCAAGAGAGCAGACTTTTGCCTCTTCAGGAACCTCCTTAGTAAGGTTTCATGGGATACAGTCCTAGAGGGCAGGGGGGCCCAAGACTGCTGGTTGATACTCAAGGATCACCTGCTACGTGTTCAAGAGTGTTGCATCCCGACTAGAAGAAAGTGCAGCAGGAGGGCCAGGAGACCTCCATGGTTGGATAAGGAGCTGCTGAGGAAACTTAGAGGGAAAAAAGAAGCTTATAGAAGGTGGAAGCGAGGACAGGCGGCCTGGGAAGAATATAGGAACATTGCCCGAGAAGCTAGGGACCAGGTTAGGAAAGCTAAGGCCCAGCTAGAATTAAGTTTGGCAAGGGATGTAAAAGATAACAGGAAAGGATTCTATAGATACATAGCAAATAAAAGACAGAGTGCGCCCTCTCCGGAAGCTATCAGGAGAACTTGCTACCATGGATTTGGAGAAGGCTGAGGTTCTTAATGACTTCTTTGCCTCAGTCTTCACCAGCAAATGCTCTGACCACACAACCCAAGTCTTGGAAAGCAAATGCAGGGACTGTGAGAACGAAGACCTTAGGCCCACTGTAGGAGAGGATCAGGTTCGAGACCATGTTAAGAACCTGAACATGCACAAGTCCATGGGACCTGACGAAATCCATCCACGGGTCCTGAAGGAGCTGGTGAATGAAGTTGCTAAGCCACTGTCCATCATATTCGAAAAATCCTGGCAGTCAGGTAAAGTTCCTGATGACTGGAAGAAGGGTAATAAAACCCTCATTTTCAAGAAGGGGAATCTGGAAGACCCGGGGAACTACAGACCAGTGAGTCTCACCTCTGTGCCTGGCAAAATCTTGGAACTGTTTCTCCTGGAAAACATGCTAAGGCACATGAAAAACAACGAGGTGGTTGGTGACAGCCAACATGGCTTCACTAAGGGGAAATCCTGCCTGACCAATTTGGTGGCCTTCTATGATGGAGCCATGGAACTGATGGACAGCGGCAGAGCAGTTGACGTCATCTACCTGGACTTGTGCAAAGCGTTCGACACTGTCCCACACGACATCCTTGTCTCTAAATTGGAGAGACATCAATTTGATAGATGGACCACTCGGTGGATAAAAAACTGGTTGGATGGCCGCACGCAAAGAGTTGTGGTAAATGGCTCAATGTCCAGTTGGAAACCTGTAACGAGTGGTGTCCCTCAGGGATCAGTGTTGGGACCGGTCCTGTTCAACATCTTTGTCAGCGACATGGACAGTGGGATTGAGTGCACCCTCAGCAAGTTTGCCAACGACACCAAGCTGTGTGGTTCGGTTGATATGCTGGAGGGAAGGGATGCCATCCAGAGGGACCTTGACACGCTTGTGAGGTGGGCCGATGCCAACCTTATGAAGTTTAACCAAGCCAAGTGTAAGGTCCTACACCTGGGTCGGGGCAATCCCAGGCACTGCTACAGGCTGGGCAGAGAAGAGATTCAGAGCAGCCCTGCAGAAAAGGACTTGGGGGTGTTGGTTGACGAGAAGCTTAACATGAGTCGGCAGTGTGCGCTTGCAGCCCAGAAAGCCAACCGTATCCTGGGCTGCATCAAAAGAAGCGTGACCAGCAGGTCGAAGGAGGTGATCCTGCCCCTCTACTCTGCTCTTGTGACACCTCACTTGGAGTACTGTGTACAGTTCTGGTGTCCTCAACATAAAAAGGACATGGAGCTGTTGGAGCGAGTCCAGAGGAGGGCCACGAGGATGATAAGAGGGCTGGAGCACCTCCCATATGAAGACAGGCTGAGAAAGTTGGGGCTGTTCAGCCTGGAGAAGAGAAGGCTGCGTGGTGACCTCATAGCAGCCTTCCAGTATCTGAAGGGGGTCTACAAGGATGCTGGGGAGGGACTCTTCCTTAGGGACTGTAGTGGTAGGACAAGGGGTAATGGGTTCAAACTTAAACAGGGGAAGTTTAGACTAGATATAAGGAAGAAGTTCTTTACAGTGAGGGTGGTGAAGCACTGGAACGGGTTGCCCAGGGAGGTTGTGGATGCTCCATCCCTGGCGGTGTTCAAGGCCAGGTTGGACAGAGCCTTGAACCACGTGATTTAGGGCAAGGTGTCCCTGCCCATGGCAGGGGGGTTGGAACTAGATGATCTTAAGGTCCTTTCCAACCCTTACGATTCTATGATTCTAACTTTGTTAGAATGGATCCATGATAAAGTGCCCGACTTTTCAGCTGGCGGCACTTTCCAAATCCCCGTTTGGAAAATTGTTGGTAAACGGCTGCATGATGCTGCTTTAAATGGGGACCCTACAGCAGGGAAGCATTTGGCAACCTAGTGGCAGATCCTGGCCACTCTTTGCCAGGTACAGACCAGCGCTGCTGCTGATGCCGTCACATCTAAGGAAGCTACTAACACTTGTGAGGGGCTAAAATCTCCTTAAGCCTCATCACCAGCGGCCCCCCACATGCCCCCTCCTGTCTCCCCGTCTGCGCCTTTGTTGTTGCAGTCCTCACTACTGATCACGACGGTCCTCGTGGTGCAAGCAACTCTGTCAAGAGCGGCTGATGACCCTGATAACCCTGATGATCCTAACGACCCTGTGGACCCCTTTGATCCTGGTTTTTTAGATCCGGAGAAGGAGCCGGACTTGTTTCCTCCTCCTGCTGAGTTGCAGACATTTACAGGGAAGCAGGGGTGGCGTCCGGAGGACCGATGGCAGGACTGCAGGTGGGAAGCTCTTAAGCGAGGGGACACGGGGGTAGCAGTGGCGTGCCCAGTTGTCTATCGGCCACAGCAGGCTCCCTCAAATACATGTTAACTAAAAAAAAAAAAGAGGGGAACCGGGATCAAGACTCCCCACAAGATAGACTATGGAAAGCCACATTTGTCTTGAACTTTTTAAATTGTAATGGCTAGCTCAGTCGGTAGAGCAGTTGGGGGCCTTGCATATGTGGTAGGCTCTCTTTCTTTCACCCCAACAACTCAGCCATAACAGCGTGGAACTTACACCACATCTTTATATGCACCTTTGTGTTAAAGTAATTAAAAACTTATTAAAATTAATTGTTCCATATGCTATATGGAAATACAATTATTAAATTGCTATATGAATAGACATAGTGAGAGTAAGGGCTGTGCACACGTGTGCATGTGTGTGAGCACTTGCACATGCATCTGTGTGGTGTAACAAACATACATTGTGCATAATGCATAACGGATATTAAACACAGACCTTTATAACAGTAAAATATGTAATTATAGAAACATGACTATAAACCTATATAATTAAAGCCTGTTAAGTATGCTGTATGAATATATATTATTTATAGCTGTATGTGCAACAGTATATAGACATCTATATACACAGAGTGTGCAGGCATATGGATGTATTATGACAAATTGTGTGCATAATACACAGCATTTATCATAAACCCCCCTTTAAAACAATAAAAGCTTTAAAAATATATATTTTAAAGCCATATTCAATTAGTAAATTCTAATGATATGGGGTGTGGTGTGTATTATAGCAAATATAGTGTGTGTGTACAAAAAAAATAGTCATAGTAAATGCTGCTAAATGCATGCTATGACAGTGTAATTACCCAATTTAAACCAATATGGATCTACAGCTATGTAGAGAGCTCTATGTGCCTCTGTGTGTGTGTGTGTTAGAACAAATACACTTTGTGTCTCACTAAAGCTGGCATTTATATTGATAAAATCTACTGTATGTATTGATAAATATAAAGCTAACCTTTAACAATAAATACTGCTAAATACGGTTTATGAAAATAGAATTTTAAAATGTTTTTCAATAGCTGTATTTCCTTTAATATTGGCACATAGGTGTCTTAAAATATATCAATTCACTTTTAATATATTATATAGATAAAACTAATGAGCAGGTGCACACAAGCTGAGCAAGAGTGTGATTGTGTCTGTGTTATTTAAACATGGGTACAAAGATTTTCATGGAATGTGCTACATGAACCTAAGCGACCACTCAGAATCGATTCATAAGAGTATCCAGAAATTGAAAGATTTAAACAAAGACTTGCAGCTAAATCAAAAATGAGATGCTTTTGGTATGTTTTCATGGCTCGGGAATTTTGGACCGTGGGTCAAAACTAGCACAGGGTTTAGTTTAATAGCTTTTATTGCTGTATTAATGATTGCCTTATGTCTTCCTTGTCTTTTTTCTTGTGTTCAACGATCAATCAAACAAAGTATGAATCAGGTTATGGTCACACAGTTATACACGAACCTTGCCCCTCCGCGGATAAATAAAGAAAGGGGAGATGTAGGAGAGGGTAGAAACTATTCGATTATTGCCAAAAAGAAGTAACTGCTTGGCTTGAGAAGTAAGAGTTAAAGAAGACACAAAGGACACTGTGTGATTAAGCAGAGCAACCCAACTGGACAGGAGTAGGAGAACAGAAAGATAAGGAACTGGTTATTTTGGGACAGTTTGTGAAATGACAAAGAACGTTGGAAAAGACAAAACTGTAAACCAGGAACTGAACATGATGTGCTAAAACTAGCTTGGTATAAAAGGCAGAGCAATAAGCTAAAAATATCTTTTGCTAGAATAGCATAAAAGCTAGAGCAATAGGCAATAAAGTGATTTGCTGCATGGAGATGCTCTGAATTCGTACCTTTCATATGTCACAGACCAGCAAGGGTGTTTGAGAATGCCCAGCAGCCAAGATTATCTAAAGCCAAGCACAGCACTCCACCAAAACCCTTGACTGGTGGGTCATATAAACAGCCCCCTGGCTACACAAGATGCACTGAAGCTGTTAGGCAACACTTCACGTTAAAACCTTCCCCTTTCTCCTCATTCCAGGCATACCTCTGCACTGCATAAAGATACAACAGTAAGAAAGCCTCTTGACAACATCCTCACTTACCCCAACTAGTCAACACAAAGGTAGAATTCCCTTCCCAGCCTGGAGGCAAGGTGAGCTGCAGGCTTTCTTGACCACAAGCCAGCAGGCTGGGATCAGAAAAAACACTACCCTGAGCTCCCATAGCCAGAGCCAGGAGACCAAGAAACCCCCAGAAGAGCATAGCTCCAAATGCAGTCCCAAATTGCCCTACAACACCCATCCTACTCTCTTGCCAAGGACCACAAAGCAGCTGCTCTTAGCCTAGCCCTTTTAAATGGTGGAGCCAGCTGGGATCAGAAGTTCATTAACTGTCCAGGTGGACCCAGCCCTACAGCTTAACATCTTCCATTGCCCTCACCTGGCTCTGAACCCATCACAGTCTGTTTGCACTCTTTGAAGAAAACCACAGGGCAGGAACTGAGCTTATGTCAGGAGATGTGTCTGTATTCGTATCACTAAGCTAAGAGGAGCTCATCTACGCAATTTACTGTAGAGCCCCAGGAGAGTCTTCAAACCCTTTTTTCTGACCCTGAGTTCTTCCCACCACTGGTCCATCCAGGAGATCTGCCTGCTTGCCCCTGTGTAGCCTGCTGCCTCTCTAATTGCTCATTAAATGGCAGGAGGGCAAGAAGCTGAATGACAATGCTCTTTTGCTCTTTTAAAGGTGCCACTGCTTCAAATGCCAGACACAGGGTGCTGACATATAAACACAGAAACAGCCCTCCACACAAAATCTGTGGAAAACTGTGATGCTCAGGGGACTTTGCACACCTAAAAGGAGGTGGTTCCCCTTAAGCACTCCTGGCTGTGGACTGCAGCCCCATTTGCAGTGTGGTTGTGTGGGGATAGAAGCAAGACTCTTCCAGGCCTGGCTGCAAGGTGGCAGGACCATCTGCTGTATGAGAACCCCATGAGCTGACAGGAGAGACCCTGATGGGCCTGAAACACAGGTAATGGGGTCTCTGTGATCCCAGAGAAAGCCCTGCCTGCCAACAGCCATTTCCTGCTGTAACTGCAATGTGCCTCAGGTAGAGCCTTCTCCCATGCCACACATCAGGCTACAGCAACCACACGAAGTAAAAGCCTTATTGTCCATCTTCCATACAGATGTTTCTGCATTCATGCAATGAAGGTGTGCATGTCTTTACACTGCTGTAGAGGTGAAGCACACATAGTTTGTGCATGCTTTTTTGTGCCCTATTTTTTTGCAGCAGGAGCACTGGCCTAGCCTGTGCCATCATGTTCTTTTGTAATCTGCTTATTCCTTTGGGGCTAGATCATCACACACATCCCAGCACAGTGTGCGGGTTAGATGAGTAGGATTTCTAATCTTGACCCTTGATAATGTACTTCCATTGGTATCCACCCACGCTTCTGCTCTCAGTAGAGCCTCCTGCTCCTGGATGTCTGTACAGTACCGTGCAGCAGGCAGCATGGTTGCCTCTCCAGCCAGCCCTCATCAGCAGGCATGGATAGTAGCTGAGTCCAAGGGAAGCGTTTCCTCTGCTCTTCCACCTTAGCCCACAGCCCATCTTTCCTCTACAGCTGTAGAGGATGCCATGATCCCATCTGGGTGAAGAATATCACTGTGCCTACACTGAACACTGCTTGTTTCACGCACCAACCGGAAGGGTTGTTCCACAAAGAACAAGACCTTTTCAGCTGCTCTGCACAGCAGAGATTGATACAAATGGATCTCAACAGACTGCCTGCATGGCTGCTGTTTGAGCACCGCTCATGAACCAAATGCTCCACCTGTAGGGCATTGGCCAGCCACGGTGGAGAGGCACCTAGGGAAAACATTTGGACTTTGTCAGGGAGGGAGGCTTCATCTCTGTAGAAGCTAAGCATTGTGCCAACTCACCCTGCCTCATCTCAGAGCTACTGTGTGACTGCTGAATGCTTCAAATGACTGCAATACCTGTTGATAATTGCATAAATAATAACAAATAAAGAAAGTACTTTGGAGCTATACAGAGAGAGTTTTCATTACACTTTAACCCACCAATACTTTGCTTATGCTGACAGGAAAAACATCTACACATACTTAAAGAATAACTCTGTGTGAATCAACGCTGGGAGTGCTGTAGAGCCACCAAGCAGTATGTGTGCTGAGAACAGTCTGAAGTAAGCACCCTTTCCTAATTTCTACACACACACACTTGGAAGCCATGTTGGATGATGTAGAGATGGGAGGCAAGTGAAATGAACCTGAAATTCACGGAAATTGTTTGGAAGTTGTTATAGGAAGTGGAAAGCAACCTGGCTGAGAGGAAACAGGTAGGTGTCTCCAATCTCTTCCTCATCTATTTGATAGTTCCCACACATTACAATGGCCCAGCTGTAAGCACCAATTTAGCTAGCACCCAAGACCACCGCAAACAGGACATGCAGAGGATGAAGGTAGGTGAGGCAAACATCTCTGTAGGCCACTAGTCTTAAGCTGATCATGACTCCGGCAAGCTAAAATTGTCCTGGGATGTCCACCAGGAAAATCATCTCCTCCTAATGATTTTGAGCCTGGGAGACTGGGCAGGCATAGTGGCAGTGTAGGAGTTGCCCTGGCTCTAGAAACCTATTGGAAGAAAACTAGGTATTGAACACCACCACCAAGAAGTGTTGGGAAAAGGAATAAAAAATGCCCTGTGTGTTGAAGGACTACCTCCGAGATCACTGTGTGTCTGGCCCATACATGGTACGGGCAGTACCCACACATGGTACAAAATGGCAGTGCATGGAGGGGTGGCTCAGCCAAAACAATCCTCCACAGAAGCTGAGCAGCATTTGCAGACAACAGGGATATCTGCACCAAGCATCCCAGGGGCAAGGGTGCTGGCAGAAGTGGCATCTCGCAGTGCCACCTTCTGAACTGAGGTCCAAAATGAGAAGGCACAGGCAGCAAGCCTGCAGGAGATTCTACACAGTGATGACAGATTTTTCTCAAGCCTGTGCTTTATTTTATATTAAAAAAAAGAGGCGGAGCTACAACACTGGTAGCCTTTTCTTCGAACATCCTTAATACGTGCTTCCAATGAACTTAAAAGTTCCTGGGGAAGATGGAGAGGAGAGGATTTCAACCTTGCCTTCCTGGACTATCACATGGATGGAGAGGACAGACCAGCCCTGCCTACTCTTAGTATCTGCAAACAGAAGTGAGTATTTGAGAAAACCCTTGGGCACTACCGTGACATGAAAAGGTCCATGGTTTCCCACAGTGAAAGATCTGAGTGACTAGTTTTACGGGTTTCCCTCTCCTTGTAAGTGCAACAGTGTCTGCAGGGTGGTGGGAATATTTGGAATATAATGATTTTATCCTGACAAAAATGAGAAATCTTGAAAGTATTCCTTGTTCCAGGGCTTTTGTTGCAGTATGTTGCAAACTGTGAGACAGAACTGAGAAGTGACCCCTTGTCCCCAGGGAAGAGGGAACTTTAGAGAGAAGGTGGTAAGGTTGTGAACTCTAGCAGCAGAGGTACCTCATATAGCAGTGCAAACTCCCATGAACTCCACCTTCATCAGATCAAAGGCCGTAGAGCTACATGAACTTCCATGAACTGCTCTGGCAACATCTGAGCTGATGCAGGAGTTTAGACCAGCCCAACAACTAGTCCAGACTTGTTGGCAATTCAGTTTTTCCACTGAAGTATCAAATATGGGTCTTTAAGGAGTGAAATGAGATTTTAAAAGACCAACTAGCAAATTATTGTGCCTGTGCAAGAGAACAAGGATGACTTAATGATGACATAAGGATGAACAAGGATGACGTATAGAAGCTACAGAAACTTTCACAGGGGATCGTAGAATCATAGAATGTTTTGGGTTGGAAGGGACCTTAAAGATCATCTGGTTCCAACCCCCATGCCACTGGCAGGGGCACCTTCCACTAGACCAGGTTGCTCAAAGTCCCATCCAACCTGGCGTTGGATGGAGACTTTCACTAGCATCTCTGAGCGAAAGGGAAACTCACATTAACACACTGCTGCACAGCAAATCCAGCACACTAGGCCCCTCCCTAATTCACACCGCGTCCCTCATCCCAGGTCCTCACAACACCAGCTCAGTTGGATAAGATCTGTCTGCCTGCAAAAGTGTCACAGCTCAGGAGGCACAGAGGGTTACAGCCAGACTGAGCAAACTGAGCACAGCCAGTGCCGCAGCCCTAAGGGTCCTTTCTACCTGCCATTGCCACTGCTGTTGTGACTTTGCAGGTACACTGCCCCTGGAGCAATCTTGGTCAGGAAGCCCCCAACTCTTTTTGAAGTCCTTGCAACATACCAGACATGCTCTTTAGCCTCCCAGAACACCTCTGGCCCTTCCAGGGGAGCAGTTCCTCATACCGGAGTCAAGACATCAACAAAACAGGAACTTGTGGAGGCCAGCTTCCAGCAGTAGGTTGGGTGAGCTTCTTTGGCCATTGCAAGTGCAAGGGCTAGTTGCCAGGTTGCATTAACCTATACCCAGCCTCTCACATGTGCAGCTCTGTCTCAGCTTGGGAAACCATTCCCTAGAGATGCTCTCAAGTTGTTGATTTATCTTTTCTCTACCTGCTTATCTCACTCTTTCTCTCCTCTAGGAGACCTTGAAGAGGTCTAGTCCCCTTTTCTTATGCCTTTATGTTATCTCTCTCAGCAAATCCTTTCTTGTCTGTTGTGATGTTTGGAGGCCTTTCTGCCCTTGCTAGATGGATATCTCTTGTGAGGCCAGACAACCCCCCTAGGGAGAGAGACCGAGGCAATTGCTGTGCACTGAGAACATGTCAGTATGTTCTTGGGCATACTGCATGAAGCACAAACTCCACTGATAATGTCAGGAAGAATTCAGGAACAAGCAAGGATGGCTGACCCCACTGAGAGCTTGTACAATCAATATCAAAGAATAGAAAATCCAAATGGCATTGAAGAACTTGGAAGATGTTCTTGGACCGTGAATTGCTGGGAGCGCCTCAGTAGAAAAGTGCACCCCTAGCGTGATGTCTAATGATAAAATTTAGATGAAACAAACCAAGTTTTATCAGCACATTATAAGTTTCTTAACCACTCTTGGCTGCTGCAGTTATTTGAGATAAGGTGTGTCTTCAATGACCAACTAACACCAAGAGAAATCCTAGTTTCATAACACAGGGCAGTCTAACAAATGATTGACTAGTAATGTTGACTAAGCCATGTAATCAAAAACCTGCTATTGAGCTAACATAGCCCTTCAGTATATAAATTTGGGCTCCAGCAGTCAGTCACTCACTCCCAAGCTGCAGAAGCAAATGGAGCTCCTGGGAGCAGCCACTGTTGTCCTTCTAGTTTGCATTGCTTGCCTGCTTTCCGTCGCAGCATGGAGACGGAATTATGGAAAGGGGAAGATGCCTCCAGGACCGACTCCCCTTCCCATCCTAGGTAACGTGCTGCAGGTGAAACCAAAGAACTTGGCTAAAGCCCTCCAGAAGGTAAAACTACTTTCTGCTCTCTTGCTTTATTTTATGGTTGAGAAATGTGTGCGACCTGTGCATGGGGACAACATGTGGCTCTAGCTTGATGCGTGGCAAGCCCAGAGGAGCAGAAAAGTCATTGAGATCCTAGCTGCTGCCCTCACTGCTGTTGCCATTGTTGTTCAGGGCCTGATAGCTGGGAACCCTCTCCACACTCAGATTTACCATGACAGGACCGAATCTTGACACTGCTGGTCTGTAAGGCTGTACTACCTGCAGTGGGATGCGGCAGCAAGGCCACTTTTCAGCTCCTCCTCCCTATCTGCTCATTCTCTCTTGCATTTTGACAGCTCAGTGAAGAGTATGGACCAGTGTTCACAGTGCACCTGGGCTCTAAGCCAGTGGTGGTCCTGTATGGACATGATGTGGTGAAAGAAGCCCTGGTTGATCGTGCGGATGAGTTTGCTGGCAGAGGACACATGCCAGTAGGAGACAGGGCTAACAAAGGATTAGGTATGTTTGCTCACCAAGCTCCTTCTGAGGAGAAGGGAAGGGTAGAGGATGCATTCGGCAGAGCTGGAGCGTATTATGCACGAGGGAAGACTGTGGGGCGTGGGTGGGTCCCACCTGGAGAAGGGAAGGCAGAGTGGGCTGTGACCCAATGAAGATAGCAGAGAAATGAAGCTGGATTGATCCCAATGATGGCCAGTGAAAGGGCAAGCAGCAGCAGCCACCAGCTGCAGCAAGAGAAATTATGTGTGGATATGAGTGATGAGTTGTTCACAAGGAGGTTGGGTGTGTGGTGGAAAAAGCCAAAAGCAAGCAGTTGGGCTACAGGACCTCCAGAGATTTTCTCCAAACTACAGTACTGATATCACCACGCCAATGCTCTCCCAGGGACAGGACTCACTGTCACCATGAGCCTATCCATCTCACACACAGCATGCCCAAGCCAGATCTTCCCTCTTCCTTCTTCCTCTGCAGGGATTGTTTTCAGCAACAATGAGGGGTGGTTGCAAGTCCGGCGGTTTGCTCTCAGCACCCTGCGCAACTTTGGAATGGGGAAAAGGAGCATTGAAGAGAGAATCCAGGAGGAAACTGACTACTTTCTGGAAGAGATTGACAAAACAAAGGGTATGGTCCATTTTTAATATAGCTTATGTTTGCAAAAAAAAAGAAGGACTGTATTAAGGGAGCCCATTTCTTTAGCGTAAAATTGAAGTTCCCATGTGTCTGGTCTGTGCATCAGCTATGCCACATTACAAAGCAGTAAATAATTCCATAATCATGTACTGCTCTTTTTGGAGGACCCTTCTGTGTCACTGAGAGACTGTGATCTGATATTTCCTCTAAGAACCAGAGCTCAGATTGCCCACAGTAGCCATAAATAGCCATAGTTCTGGGGTTATTTTATGGTTTGTAACTTTTCTGAAATCACAGGAACACCTTTTGACCCAACCTTCATGCTGAGCTGTGCTATCTCCAATATCATATGCTCCATTGTCTTTGGGAAACGATATGACTATAAAGACAAGAAGTTCCTGGCCCTGATGGACAACATGAACAAGATCTTTCAGATGATTAATTCTCACTGGGGACAGGTACATTCAGTTGCAATTTCACAGTGCCAATATTCTCCCAGGGGAGCAGGAGGCCTTCCTCCCAGTGAAGTTCCATTTCAGTCTTCTAATTAAGACTCCATCAGTATTTTTCTGCACAAGAGGGAATTCATTCAAGAGCAGTAAGTACCCCCACCAGTGGAGTTGGCTTTGCCAGCTAAGTGCAGCTTCCCCCTAGTCCTGAACATGCTTCTTTTCCACCTTTGAGGTTTCTACTACTACTAAGCAAGTCCCTACCATGCTGTCAGGCTGCCCAGCCTCATACCCTTCTGCTTGGCACAGTTGAAAGGGTTGTGGCCTTCCTAGGCTTTTTGCTAGTATCAAAGAAAAGGGCAATGATCATGCTATGGACCTTCCTGTTCCTTTCCTTCCAGCTCTACCAGATGTTCTCAAACATTTTGGATTACTTGCCTGGCCCACACAACAACATATTCAAAGAATTTGATGCTCTAAAAGCCTTTGCGTCAGAGGAGGTGAAAATACACCAAGCCTCCCTAGATCCCAGTTCCCCTCGGGATTTCATCGACCTCTTCCTCAACAAAATGCAGGAGGTAAGGAGGCAGCATAGAGCCCCAGCTCAGCCCCAAACACATCTCCACTGAGCCCCTTCCCTCTCCTAACACAGGCATTGGGATGACCCCTTCCCAGGCAGCTGTGCTGTGCTGTGGGAAGACACCAAACCTCAGATACTACCTGTGCTAGAGCTTATAGCTCTGGGTCTACACGCTCACCAGCCACTACCTGCAGCTGCTTGGACAGCAAGACCTTCATCTGCTCTCACTGAAACAGAGGGACATTTGCAGTCTGGTCTTGCAGTTCTTTCACTAGAAACTAGCCAACTAGCAGTTGGCACAGCAAGGGCAAACAGGCAGCTATGTAGCATTTGGTCAGCAGCTTGAAAGAAGACTGCTGTGGGGTTGAGCTTACTGCACAAAGATAGCATTGCAATGCCCCAGATGGCTGCTGCGCCTTAGCAGAGAAATGCAACAGCTCTAGGTGAAAAGGCAGGCCTGGGATGACACAAGAAAGGGCCGCTTTTCTTACCTCAGCCAGAGAAACATCCAGGCTTTTCCTCTAGGAGAAAGACTGTCCCAATTCCAGTTTCCACATGAAGAACCTGATAACCAGCACCTTCGACTTGTTCATTGCTGGAACTGAGACAACTAGCACCACCATAAGATACGGGCTTCTGCTTCTTCTGAAACACCCGAAGATACAAGGTACCAGTCCGTGACCTCTTCCTCTTTAGCTGTTCACCTGGGGCTGGGCATGTATCTAACATCACAACTTTTCTCCTCCCTTTCTCATATTTTATCCAAATGGGCAAAGTCCTTGCACCATCATTTCCTGGGGTGGTCATTAGAGATCCCTCAGCTGCACTGGCATCATCATCAGCTACACTCTCCTCATAGCCAGGGACCCGGCTATGTCCACATCTTTACCTCCCAGTACTCCTGTTTAGCCAAGTCACTAGGAAGACATTTTTTGCATGGGCTGCAGTGGAGCTGTGTTCTAGCTGACATCAAACCCAGCATCAAGGCTCCTGTCATCTGTGATCTTTGGACAGCATAGGGCAACCTTTTTAGGTAGGTTTGGTTTTCTTTACCCATTTTATGGTTTGTGTCTCTCATGACAGAGAAAGTTCAAGAAGAGATCGACAAGGTAATAGGACGATCACGAAAACCTTGTGTGGCTGACAGGACCCAGATGCCCTACACAGATGCGGTGGTCCATGAAATCCAGCGCTTCATCACCCTCCTCCCCGTGGGTCTCCCTCACACTGTGGCTAAAGACACACCCTTCAGAGAGTACGTCATTCCAAAGGTTAGTAGGCAAAGACTGGAAGAGTAGCTCTGCGCAACACCTTTGCTCACTTGCTCTGCAGCTCTACATCCCTTCAGAAATACAGTGGGTTTACAAAAAACACAGAGCAGTGACTCCTGACACAAAAGGCAGTAAAGCTGTGGAACTGCTCACCACCCTCCAGGAGAGACTGCAAAGGCAGTTGGTAGTTATTGAGCAGAGAAAGCCCCTCAGCCACAAAGTGCTGGAGGCTATCTTGGCATTCAAGGGAACAAGAGAAACCCGTTTGTCCTGTTCTTTCCACACTTCATGAGGCAGTCACTCCTGGCCACTACAAGAGGCAGGGCTAGAGCAACCTATGGCCTGGCCTGGCTGGCTGCAGCAATGCTCATTGCTCTTCTGGGTGACCGTGTACAGCAGAGAAACAGTAACACATGGCTGTTGACGTTTTGATTTTCAGCTGTCTCTGTAAAACCAAAAGGCAGGACCCAGGGATCTGCTTAGCTTCCACCTTTTGTGTCATCACTGCTGGATTATTTATTTCTCCCTGCTCCCAATCCCCACAAAAAACCACAAATGATCAGAAAGAAGGAAGGAAGGATCCTGGCAGGAGAAATTTGTCAGGAGAGTGCAACAGTGCTTTATTTCCACAACCTTGTGTGCTTTTGCTTTAGGGAGCTTGCAGAAAAGAAGGAACATGGTGCATCTACAAGTTCATATTGTGAAACACTAAGAGGAAGAATTAGGTAAGGTGGCGCCAGATGACTAGAGCAGAGTAAGGATAAATGATGTGAAAGTGAGAGGGAGTGCTCAGGAAGAGAAGCCAACTGCCCCTGCTGTGACATCTAGCAGGGTCTCCCTAAATCTGCCTCCTCAAAGGAAAGGTCCCCAGAGGGAAATGAAACATGGGTAGGGCTGTGCTGGGAAGCTCAGTCTTCACTTGGCAGGCAGTCGGATTAAGTGATCCAACTAGCCTCCCTTTCATGTTCTGCTCTTCTTGTGTTATCTCAGGGCACCACGATTTTTCCCGTCCTCAGTTCTGTTCTCCATGACAGCAAAGAGTTTTCAAACCCCACTGAGTTCAACCCTGGACATTTCTTGAATGCGAATGGCACTTTTAGGAAGAGCAAGTTCTTCATGCCCTTCTCAGCAGGTAAAGCACAAGCTTCCTCTCTCTGTCAACTTCCTCCTCTGGAAACCACCCTGCCTTTTCCTATAACACACAGTCCCTCTTCCTAGCATGGTCCCACTGGTGCTTCCTTGGGGCTCACTGCTCTTTAGATAACTCCTCTCTGCTGCTCTTCAACTCAGATGCATTTCCCATCTTGTTTGGGGCTTCTCAAACCTCCTACTAGGAGTTGCCAATATAATGATGTGAGTGGGGCCCATTGACACTTCCTAAAATACCTGTCAACTTCCTACACAGCCACCAAAGTCATCCTTAACCAACCTGTCTCTCTGTGGTAGCTCTACTTTTCACCAGCAGCTCTTAATTACCTCTCAGGCTGCGTGCAAGCGCTAACCCACCTATAGCCCCAACCCTCTGCTTTCTCACCCATGCTTTACGTCACCTTTTCTCTCTCATTTTGCCTCCTTTGATGCCCCCTCCACATTTAAGACTTCTCCTGCTCCTGTTCTTCCTTCACACACCCAATCAAACTGCCAAGGGTCTTTCTTCAACAAACTCTTCTCTTGCAAATGTCCTTTTAGTTAACAGTTAGGACTGTTAATCCTAACAGTCATCTCACCGCTGTGGCTGTATCTGGTAAATAAAGCTGCGCATCACATCTGCTTAGTACAAACTCTGGTCTACTCAGCAGAGTGCTATTTGCTCTTTTCACTTCCAGGGAAGCGAATATGCCCTGGAGAGGGCCTGGCACGCATGGAGATATTCTTATTTGTGACCACCATTTTGCAGAACTTTACCTTGAAGCCTACCGTCAACCCCCAGGAACTCGACATAATCCCAACACTGAGCGGGACAGGCAACGTACCTCCTGCCTACCAGCTCTGTGCTATCCGCCGCTGAAAAGCACAAAACCGTACTTCACAGTGTCCTGAACCTGACTACTCCTTCTCCTGGTAGAAAATTAACTCTATCCCAGCTGAAACCAGGACACATCTCCCTTACTAAAACAATGGCAGGAGCATTGGCCCACCTTTCCAAGGCCTCCAGGGAGGCAGCTCAAACACAGGTACATGCACAGAGTAAACACCTTCAAAGCCTCCTAGAACTGCTCCACCACATCTCAGGGAGCCCCTGGGTGTCCTTGCAGCCTGTTGCACTGATACTCTGTCCATGAGCTCATTGAGTGCAGTGACTGCACCAAACAGCTGATTTTCTCACAAACATGACTTTCATGACTGCCCATGACCTGCTTCTCCCGCAGCATGGATCCCCCCTGAGAGCAGCATGCTTTGCAGGTGGATACCAATGTGTGTGTCTATGTTAATAACCCAATAAAGAAAAATCTGTTTAAAAAGATTTGAGCTGTTATTTTCTTTGGGTTGGGACAGTGCCTACATCTGCTGCTCCACTGCAGAGTAGGTCTGCAGCACCTGTAGCTAGTGCCCTGTGGGAAGGGCTGCCCCTCCAGGGGCAAGGTGCCTGCTTGCTCCATCTGCTGGACCCAGTACTGCTGCCTGCAAGGACTCCCTGGCCAGTCACAGCACAAGACCAGTCAGGAAGACTCGCAGTGTGGGATAGGAAGAGGGTCCTGCAGCCTGTATCTCTATCTGCTGTTCTTGGAGCTGCCAATACTGCTACCCACAGCTGGACAAAATACAGCTTCAGCCTCCCTCCTGAATGAGTGCATTCCTCTCCCTAGCTCAGAGGCTGAAGTTCTGGCTGCCTTCACCCCCTTGATGGGACCTATGGCTGCTCCTGAAGTCTCATCTCATGTCTCAGGCACTCTATGGCCCAGCCTTCCCACAAGCTAGGAGTACCTTCCCTATGGCTCATCCCTGTCCTCCTCCCACCATCTCCCCCTTCTGCTCTCTCCCAGGCATTTGCCAGCACAACTCTGCCTGTCACTGTAGCCACCCAGCACCCTGCTATGAATCAAGATGGGGCTGCCGAGGAGGTAATTTCTCTGGATAGTGTCTCCTATCTGAATCACACTTTCATCCCACCTCCCAGCTGAAATGCCAACGTACTAGGGAGAAAACAGAGTAGTGAGAGGCCATTGCAGGTACGGAACAGTTGAGAACTAAGGGAAGCTGCCATCATGGGGGCAAAGTTCTGCAGCTGGAGTTGCATTCTCATTCCAGTTTTCTTGGGCATATCACTTCAACTCACTTATGGTCTGGACTCCTTCTGCCAAAGGAAGAGCGCATCCCTGTCTTTGCAGGGTGTTGCGAGGAGCTCAGGCACAGAGTGATAAGGACTCCAGCGAACTCTCTGGCTGCTCTTTTCTACCATCAGGATCACTGCAAGGATTTATATGTTCTTTATTAAAATGAATTAATTTAGGGGGACAGCAAAAACATCTCTCCCAGAGAGGCTGGGTGCTCCAGGGGAATCTGATATTGCTTCCACATCGTAGAGGCATCATTTCAAACAGTTCTTCCCCCATCCAAAGTCTCTGTCCCATTTTCCATAGAATTTCATGTACACGCAAAGAGAAAATTCTCACTGCCACCGTGTGACCCCTGGTGTCCAGGAAAAAGATTGTGCCTGTTATTTCTCGCCCCAGCCACTATTCAGTGCAGGTTTTTTTCAGTGACAGGATGGATGGTTTTCATAAACGGATTCCACCACAGGTGGCTTTCTTCTGTGTTTCTTCATCCTCATAGGCTCTGGTTGTGTTTGGATCTCTGCTTTGCAGTGTCTGTCTTGATTTTCATTTACGTACATATTTGTTGTCCCCTGCACTGTGGTCATATAAAAGTCCTAGAGGGAAAATAGAATTTCTGTCTGATGATTGTCACAAGGTAGTCAGAGACCTTGTGAGTACTGCGGAGAATACAGTATGCAGGAATTTCCACCTCTCTTTGGAAATGTTTAGCAGTATTTTGAAGAAATACCATACTTGCGCACGTCTTCTTAGGTTCTTCCCTCCTTCTCCCTCCATTTTTGCCCCTGCAGGACACAGCTACAATGCCTGTGTGCTCCAAACCAGCGGCAAACCATTGCTGGCCTCTTATTTGGGATTGCATCAAATGGACAGACATGCAACCAGAAGCATCAGTCGTGTAGGACCCCAGGCAAGCACAGGGAAAGAGATCACCATGAGTTCTTTCTTAGTCTAGGGCTATCCTTAAAGCCAGTCCTGCATTTAGTAACTTGCTCAGAAGTCTGTGTGTTATGTTGCAAATCAGTTAAGAGATGACTTACATTTGGAGGTCTGGGAGGGGATGATTCATATTCATGTTCTTCCTGCCCATCGGGATGTTGATTCATCCGAAGCAATGAACAAAACAGTGGCAAACAACATCTATCTACAATTCACAAACAACTGCGTAAGAAGAACAGGGCAGTGAGAAAATGGTCAGTTACTAAACAGCTCCAGAACTCAGGACATACTCAGGGGGTAAATAACCACACAGGGAATATTTGGGATAATATCCAACATATTCTAAGCTGGATGCCAAAACACTCTTTCATTTGGTACAATCGCAGCATATACAGTACTGTTACAGCTTCCTTTCTAAAGTAAGGGAACAAAGATCCACGAAATTACTAGAACTGGTTAAAAACATCTGTAAAGTGATGGGGGAAGGAAAGGGTCCTTTTAGGAAGAACTGTCAGTTTCTGGCTACCAGAATGCTTTGTGGCATTCTTCCTTTATAAGCAAGTTGACTGTCTCTTTGGTGATGTGGGTGATTTTTTCACCACTGAGGAAGGAAGTGTGATGCTACAGAGACTTCTAACTCTACCTCAGTACAAGGGAGGTAGGCAGAACACCAAGACCTGCCCCATGGCCTGGAACAAAGGAAAAAGGTGACCAAGCTAAACATACTACAAAACATCTTGGCAGTGTTTCTGGAGCTGAGTAACACCATTTTGGAGTGAGAGGATCCCTAAATGAATAATTTCCTGTGGGAAGTGATAGAGAAATCTGCTGAAAAACAGTGGTGATAGTTTGGTTGGGGTTTTTTGTTCGTTTTGTTTTGTTTTTTGATTTCCTGCTAGTTAACAGACCGCTTGGCAGTGCCCCTTCAGTATTTTCACATGAGTTTCTCTTTTATCTTTATGAAACTTCAACTCCTAGGCTGAGGTCCAGCCTTTGACAGATAGAGCAGAGGCAGTCTGAACGCCAAGGGATGTGGTCCTGAACTTGCAGAGAGCTGCAGAGGATGTTGAATAAGGTTTCTGATATGGAGGTCTAGGCTTGGAAGTAGCAAGGCACCCAGGAGATGAAGGGTAGTCACCTGATTCAAGCTGTAGTTCTTCCACTGGGTAACACAGACCACCACCAAGATGACTGCAAGGACCAAGGTCAGAACGCTGGGTATCCCTGCAGCTACTCCAACCACACAGGGCTCATACTAACTTACAAAGAAAGACAGGTCAAATGCATGCAATGTGATCTTTTAACTCCGTGCTTAGTAGCTGAGTGAGTGGTTACCATACAACATCAAGAAAAGCCGATGCAAGGAAAAAAACCACAGCCTTGGATCAAAACAGTGTTGTCCAGCGCAGCTGTACTGCACACTGGGACTGACAGGAGAAGAAGAGATTTGATTTGATTTCAGAGGGAAAACATTCCATGTAATCAATTGCATTAAATAATGACACAAACTCTTACCCCAGAAGAACAATCTGCCTGGGCAGTTGTGCTTCCAGATGTATGTGCAGAAGTCTAGAAATAAGATGGTTATAGAACATTTACAAAGAAGTGTTTCATACAAAGCAAGCAAGGAGAAAGGCTAAGCGAGCAGTCGCAAGACTCCAAAACCAGCATGCAGTCAGTAACACGTGGAGCACCCAGCTGTGCTCTGAAGTCATGGCTGTATTTGCCAGTCATAAGCAAAAACCCAGACTCTGGTCCTACCAGCAACGGTTCTAACTGAATGGAAGGAATATGTATTTTTCCTCAAAAAAAAGGCTCAAGGCTGAAAAAAAACCTTATGCAAAGCAATATACAAGAGATAAGCGCAAATTGCCGAGGCGAGTATCTCCAGAGAGGACGCCTTTAAACACCGGAGCGGGGGGAAGCACAGCGTCCAGGAGCCTCAGTTTGGAGCGGCAAGAGCGACCAAGGGAGCCTCAAAGTCCTCGACAGGACTTGCCCAGGAGCCGGCAGCTCAGCTCACGCGAGCAGCTGACTCACAGGGGGCGGCGCCAGGAGTGGCGGCACCAGCCTCAGGTGGGTTAAAAACCCACCCCAGGGAGCGCGAGCGACCAGGGCAGGCAATCAGGGCGTGGCGCGGCCGTTGGGCGCAGGCAGGGCGAGCAGGATGCTGAGCACTCGCCCTCAGGCGCAGGGCCCGCTCTGAGAGCTCTGCCCCGGTGGGTGGCCAGTGTAGGCACCCAGACAGAGCCGATGAGAGGGGAGGCTGCGGCGCAGACCTCGGAGTGTAGAGAGTGCCTCGACTGGTCTCTTGAGGCGAGGGTGCACAATGGACAGGCTGCACTCGGTGCACTCTAGTGAAGTCCTCCTGCAGCAGGTGGCTGAGCTGCGGGAGGCTGTTGAGAGCTAAAAGGATGCCAAGGAAGCTGAGAGGAAGCTGGGCTGCTTGCTCCAGGCCCAAACTGTGCAGGGACCGCAAACGTCCAGCATTGGTCATATAGGAAAGAAGGAGGGCAGCAACCCAGGAAGCTGGGAATTAGTCACGAGAAAAAACTAACAAAAAAAGGAGGAAGAGAACAATTAACGACAAGGGGCTTCCTCCTAAATCTGATGTCCCCACCCAGAACCACTTCACAGTTCTGCAAGGGCTAATGAGAAAGCACCACCACACCTAATGAGCATCCTGCTGATGCACCAGTAAAGAGGATCACTACTGGTGCCTCCAGGAAAAAGCGGAGGGTCATAGTAGTAGGGGACTCTACTTTGAAAGCACAGAGGCACTCATCTGCCGGCCTGCATCCAGTCTCGAGGGAGGTGTGTTGCCTGCCAGGGGCTCGGATCAGGGATGCTGCTGAGAGGCTGCCTGGTCAGTAAGTCCTGCTGACTATTACCCCCTTCTAGTGTCATGTGGGTGCTAGAGATATAGATAGCAGTAGCCTGGAGAACATAAGAAGGACTACAGCGCCTTGGGAGACGTGGTTAGGGGCTCTGGAGCTCAGAGAGTTTTTTCATCAATTCTCCAGGACAAAGGGGAGGACCTTAAGAAAGCTAGGTGGATTTGGCAGGTTAATAAATGGTTAGAATGGTGGAGCCATAGTCAGGGGTTTGGCCTATTTAGAACACGGGGCTCCCATTTTGGGAGGCCAGATCTACTGGAGGCCTGGTGGAGCTGGTCTGACAAGAAAGGGAAGAGCTGTTTTGGTAGGAGGCTTGCCAGGCTGGTCAAGAAAGCTTTATACTAGATGTGTTGGGGGAGGGCAGCATTGATCCATCCCAACACTCCTGCTCAGTTGCCAGCACCTGTAATAAGTGCTTGGAGCGATGTAGAGATGTTCCAGCTGCCCCAGCCATTGAGTCGGCTGCATTTGGAGCTCGGCTAAGGTGCCTCTATACAAACGCCCCATAGTATGGGGAACAAACAAGAGGAATTAGAGATGTGTGCAAGACTACGGGAATATGATGTCATTGGTATCACAGAAACATGGTGGGATGGCTCCTATGACTGCAGTGTCGGAATGGAAGGTTACAGGCTGTTTAGAAAAGACAGGCCAGGCAGACAGGGAGGAGGCGTTGCTACCTATGTCCAGTGATAGGCCTAGAGAGTATGGAACTCTGTCTGGGGACGGGTGATGAGGTAACAGAGTGTTTGTGGGCCAGGATCAAAGGGAAAACAGCAATGGGGACATTTATGGTGGGGATCTGTTTACAGGCCGCCTGATCAAGAGGACTCTGTGGATGAAGCGCTCTACAGACAGATAGGAGCAGCCTCACGCTCCCAGGCCCTTGTCCTCATGGGGGACTTCAACCATCCTGGCATCTGTTGGAGGGACGGTATGGCCCGGCACAAGCAATCCAGGAGGTTCCTCGACTGTGTGGAAGACAACTTCCTCTTTCAAGCAATAGAGGAGCCAAACAAGGAGAGGTGCCACGCTTGACCCCGTGCTCACCAACAGGGAGGGACTGGTTGGAAATGTGACACTCCAGGGCAAGCCTTGGCTCTAGTGATCATGAGATGGTTGAGTTATGAGATCCTCAGGACAGTGAGAAGAGCATTGCAGCAAGCTCACTGCCCTGGACTTCAAGAGAGCAGACTTTTGCCTCTTCAGGAACCTCCTTAGTAAGGTTTCATGGGATACAGTCCTAGAGGGCAGGGGGGCCCAAGACTGCTGGTTGATACTCAAGGATCACCTGCTACAGTGCTCAGGAGTGTTGCATCCCGACTAGAAGGAAGCGCAGCAGGAGGGCCAGGAGACCTCCATGGTTGGATAAGGAAGCTGCTGAGGAAACTTAGAGGGGAAAAAAGAAGCTTATAAACGACGGAAGAGAGGACAGGCAGCCTGGGAGGAATACAGGGATATTGTCCGGGAAGCTAGGGACCAGGTTAGGAAAGCTAAGGCCCAGTTAGAATTAAATCTGGCAAGGGATGTGAGAGATAACAGGAAGGGCTTCTATAGGTACGTAGCAAATAAAAGACAGACTAGGAACAATGTGAGCCCTCTCCGGAAGCTATTGGGAGAACTGGCTACCCTGGATTTGAAGAAGGCTGAGGTTCTTAATGACTTCTTTGCCTCAGTCTTCACTGGCAAATGCTCTGACCCCACTGCCCAAGTCTTGGAAGGCAGATGCAGGGACTGTGAAAATGAAGACCTTAGGCCCACTGTAGGAGAGGATCAGGTTCGAGACCATGTTAAGAACCTGAACATGCACAAGTCCATGGGACCTGATGAAATCCATCCGCGGGTCCTGAAGGAGCTGGTGAATGAAGTTGCTAAGCCACTGTCCATCATATTTGAAAAATCATGGCAGTCATGTGAAGTTCCTGACGACTGGAAAAAGGGTAGTATAACCCTCATTTTCAAGAAGGGGAAAATGGAAGACCCAGGGAACTACAGACCAGTCAGTCTCACCTCTGTGCCTGGCAAAATCTTGGAGCAGATTCTCCTGGAAAGCATGCTGAGGCACATGAAAAACAATGAGGTGGTTGGTGACAGCCAACATGGCTTCACTAAGGGGAAGTCCTGCCTGACCAATTTGGTGGCCTTCTATGATGGGGCTATGGAACTGATGGACAGGGGCAGAGCAGTTGACGTCATCTACCTGGATTTGTGCAAAGCGTTCGACACTGTCCCACACAACATCCTTGTCTCTAAATTGGAGAGACATCAATTTGATAGATGGACCACGCGGTGGATAAAGAACTGGCCTGATGGCCGCACACAAAGAGTTGTGGTAAATAGCTCGATGTCCAATTGGAAACCAGTAACGAGTGGTGTCCCTCAGGGGACAGTATTGAGACCGATCTTGTTCAACATCTTTTTTGGCAACATGGACAGTGGAATTGATGCGCCCTCAGCAAGTTTGCTGACAACACCAAGCTGTGTGGTTCGGTTGATATGCTGGAGGGAAGGGATGCCATCCAGAGGGACCTTGACACGCTTGTGAGGTGGGCCGATGCCAACCTCATGAAGTTCACCCAAGCCAAGTGTAAGATCCTACACCTGGGTCAGGGTAATCCCAGGCACAGCTACAGGTTGGGTGGAGAAGAGATTCAGAGCAGCCCTGCGGAGAAGGACTTGGGGGTCTTGGTTGACGAGAAGCTTAACATGAGCCAGCAGTGTGCGCCCAGAAAGCCAAATCCTGGGCTGCATCAAAAGAAGCGTGACCAGCAGGTCGAATGAGGTGATCCTGCCCATCTACTCTGCTCTCGTGAGAACTCAGAGTATTGTGTACATTTCTGGTGTCCTCAACATAAAAAGGACATGGAGTTGTTGGAACAGCTCCAGAGGAGGGCCATGAGGATGATCAAGGGGCTGGAGCACCTCCCATATGAAGGCAGGCTGAGAAAGTTGGGGCTGTTCAGCCTGGAGAGAGAAAGGCTGCGTGGAGACCTCATACCAGCCTTCCAGTATCTGAAGGGGGCCTATAAGGATGCTGGAGAGGGACTCTTTGTTAGGGACTGTAGTGGTAGGACAAGGGGTATGGGTTCAAGCTTAAACAGGGAAGTTTAGGTTAGATATTAAGAAGAAGTTCTTTACTGTGAGGGTGGTGAGGCACTGGAATGGGTTTGCCCAAGGAAGTTGTGATGCACCATCCCTGGCAGTGTTCAAGGCAGGTTGGATGGAGTCCTGGGTGCACAGGGTTTAGTGCGAGGTGGAACTAGATGTCTTAAGGTCCTTTCCAACCCTAACTATTCTATGATTCTATGATTCTATATATATGCCAGAGAAAGCTGGATTCAGAAGGAAAAACAGCACAAAGGGGAATGGTAAACCCTAAGAAAAGATGCGCTTTTACCACAGTCTTCTCTCTGTCTATGCCATGATGCTGGAGGCAGCAGCCTGCACAGACTTGCCTGGAAGAGCAGTCAGTGCCTCGCAGATGCAAGGCATGCAATGCAGGGCACTGGCAAATCTGGTATATCCCAAACAATACTTCATCCATAAAAGCAACAATTTCTCTTCCAGAATCCCATCCCTCAGCTCCTACAGATAACATGATGGTGAGTTGTTAGTTGACATTCATCCTATGCAATGTACTTCCTGACTTTACAGTTGTGTTGCAAAACAGTGAGAAAGATGTTGTCTCCTGTAGAGAAATAAAATAAAATAAAATAAAATAATGATGATGATGAAGAAGAAAAACAGAACTGAGTATTAGCTATTGGAAGATGCCCCTGGCCAGGTGTGGGAGTGGGGAGGGGTGCTTCTGAAGTGACTGGAAATGATGGCATGAGAATATATTCTTTACAGCTGAACAGGGAAGGCATATTCCAGAGGAAACAGAAGCCATGCCATGCTATTGAAGAAAGTAATATGAGGAAACACAAACTCTTTTGCCTGAGTTGTTTATACCATGCAATACCTCTGAGTAGTCAGAGCCTGCCATTTAATGTACTTACCCTGACAGCTCCTAAATTAGAAAGGGTAAGGCTTTCTAACTTAGCTCCAACTATGGCTTGGGAGCTGAAGTTCAGTGGTAGCTTGTAAAATAGCAAGGACTTGCACCTGCAACCTTTGAGCCCCAAACTAATCACATGTGCCTGCTTCTATTGATTCAAGGACAGCTGAAAATATTAGAAACACATTAACTCCTCCCTGACCGAATTGTTTACACACATAGAGAGAGGGATATTCAGAGAGTCTC